>NC_053026.1:114511112-114639322 GCF_003073215.2 Triticum urartu | reverse complement strand
GGCTAGTTCATCGATAGTATACACACATGCACAATGCCTGGTATTCACGTGTACTTTGTACACACCCCTATCACTAATATACAGTACCAGGAGTAGGATCTTTCTTCAACTGCAATTGAATTCTAGCATGTGCATGTGTTTATTTAATATTATCGATCCATAGAGTGAGAGCGGTTTGAAATATAGGCAATGGATGCTTTTGCAATTCATATATAAACATTAATTAGCGCACTCCATGTTGTTAGTGTGAAGCACTTTATACATTTGTCACTTGCATGGATACATTCCAAATTGCTAGCTACGAAATAGAATACATGTCGAATTCAACATAAAGGGGGTTTCGAAGATTCGAATTCATAGGAAGTGCATTCATCTATTTGAACCCGAGATAATGGCATTTGTAAATCAGATGTAAAAGGGGGCATCAATCTTTGTTGTGAGTTTGAACATGCTATATATATTCATACGCATATCTAACTTTTTTTGCAACCAAGGAGATTATATCTGGAACCATGCGTGAACTGAGGTAAGTTGCATATTTTTTAATATATACTCGTGTACAATGTATATTCAAATGTGCCCCTCCATTCCAAAATAATCATAGCTTTAGGATTTTCAAGAGTAAAGATTTGTGAAGTTTGACAAATCCTGAAAGTTCAATTCAAGAGAACCGAAAACATTAAGGCCTTCTTTGGTTCATAGGAATAGGAAAATCATAGGAAGTGAGATGACATGCATGTCAATTCCTATAGAGAAAGAGATGTCATTTGGTGCATAGGATTGGATTTTTTCCATTGAGTCTAGGCTAATGTTTTTTTCCTCCAAAACGTGAAGGATTGATTCCTATCCTACATAGGAATAGGAATCCATTCCTACAAACCAAAGGGATTCAAAGGAATTTTTCCTTTGCAAATCCTATCCTATAGAATTCCTACAAAAATCCCACAAACCAAAGGAGGCCTAATGCTTCTGCTCCAAAATATTGAACGAAGCGCCAAATAGGCCTCTGGTCACCCGAAACGCGCGAGACTAATGTTTTGGTGGTAGGAAATTACTGTCTTGACTCTGGCCCGTGTAGCCTATCCGCCCAATGTCCAAAGGTCTAAACTGGGGTAGGTTTGTAACTTCACCAAGACGCCAGAGAAGCATTCATACGCCGTGGGCGCCTACCCATGCGCTCGGCCGAAATCTATCCCGCCCACATTTGGGACACCTGACATGACTGTTCCACCCCCAACCCGCAATATGTCTGAAATTTTAGATGGGGGGAAAGTTTGTAACTTTCCCCAAATTTCAAACAAGCGCGTCTCAAACCGAAACATTGTTCCCCCTTAGTTCCCCGCCTCCCTCCGTTTCCCCATTCATACTCCGTGGGCGCGAAAACGCCCTCTCCACCAGCCGCGAAACCCCAGCCTCCTCCGTCCTCCACCCCATAGCGGCCAATCCACCGCCGCCCTCCTCCATCACGCCGGAGCCGGTACCCCGACGTCGTCGTCCAACGCAACCGCAACGCCCTCAAGGACTTAGCAGCTAAAGCCGAGGTAGAGCTGCCTCCACGACGCCGACGTCGACGTGCGCCGTACCAGAACCACTCCGACCACGTCGTCCTGCGCCTCACTGCTGCGGCTCCACTGCCGCAACCGTCCACCGCACCGGAGCTTTTCCCGCTACCCGTCGTTCGCCGCCTCGGATATGCTTCCCCGCCGCCGACAGACGGCCACCGCACCACACTCAACAACTTGGCCATGGGTTCGTCCAAGGCTGCACCGTCCTCCACAACTTCTGGTTTCCGGCGAACAACAAGAAGATCGTCAGAAAAACAGAAGGAGGACACAGCACTGCCAGCAGAAAGAGGTACTCCTCTTCCCTTATTTGTGCAAATCTTACGTCTCCGCTCACACCGTATTCATCCCATGAAAGAAACTAGTTGAGCGCTTCTTACTGCATCTTCTTCGTGATACTAAATGCACAAGGTTTCCTCCCTTTTACTATTTCACCTTTGCTAGAGGTCAGTAGCCCACCTGGATTTCAATTCAGGGTTAGTCGAACCGCAATTAAAAGAAGCAGCACCCGCTTAGGCGCGCGGAGCACCTAGTCCGCCTGTTCCCCGGGGAAGCGGCGCTTCGGTGTCTATCATAGGGGTGTGGGGCGCAGGAGCTGCTTGCGCCCGATCTGGAGGTCGGCGGGGCTTGAATGGATGGCTGGGGGGCGGTGCCAAGCACAGCGGTGCGGTGAGGTCGAGGGGAGGGCGCAGGCAGGGGATGAATACTGGGCCGGTGGTCGCTGGCGTTTCGAGGAAGATCGTCAACACTGACTCGCTGGAGGTAGATGAAGGCGATCTGCCCGTTCTTTGTACATTGGACGGTGCAGAAAAAATGGAGTGACCTATTTGCTTTCACTCGGCTGTTTTTTCGTATAATCCTGTAGTAATTTAGTGTGCCATGCATGTTGTAGAGCTATCATATGTCTCCCATCATTTATTTCTCACCGACCTGCTATCTGCTACCTTTACACTGTACTAATTGTGCACACACTTCACTCATACTCACACTATTGTTTTTTTATGCATGGGTATTTCAGACTCTGACGCAGTGTTGATGAATGCAGAAAAGAAAAGACAAAAGTCGCTCCAGTGTAATTCAAAGATAAGCACTAAGCGTTCCAGCGCTCTAACGGGTGCAGTGTCAGCAGTTGTAGACAGTAAACTTAGCTCTGCAGTTGATGATCTCAATTTCCACAGACAACCATCCCAGGTGCTTGCTTTAACTTCGCGCTGTCAAATGTGGTTGCATGTTGCATATGGTGTCTAGCTTGTATTGCTTCCAATTTGGTTAAATTGCATCTTCTACTTTACACATTATACCTTTGATAAAGACATGCCTTCCTATTTTTGATACATAGTACATATGTCTATTAACCATGTCCGTACATCAAACTAATGCTCTTTTGTATCCCTCGTCAATCACTTATGATGAGACAGTCACCCGGGTGGGTTTCTGTGAGACGCCATACTCGTTTAAAGAGTGCAGTGTCATCCTCCCCACATGATTATCAAGAAATAGCAAGGCTAAATGAAGATAGTCAACGTAGCTCTCTAGTTGATCACCGCAATTCCCCCACACCACCATCGCAGGTGCTTGCTCTTACTTGGCAGTGTGATATGTAGTGTTCGTCTTACATGAAAGTAGTGTTCGTCAGTATCATGCATCAATGAGTTCTGAAGAGCAAATTTTGTTCCTTTTTCTTGTGGGTTTGACTTGACAAGGCAAAATCAAGAAAGAGGAAGGAAAAGAGTAAGGAAGGCGATGATGGTGCTCCTCTGCAGCAACGTAAACGGAGCATCTGTACCGATTCTCCTTGTACTAATAGTGCATTACAAGGTCCAAGTCTCCACTCCCCTACTCCACCATCCAAGGTGCTTGCTCTAACTTGGCAGTGTGATATCTGGTTGCATGCTGCATATGGTGTCTAGCTCGTATTGCTCCTAATTAGTGTAAACTGCATCTGCTTAGCTTACACATGATACATGTGAATATGACACGCTTTGCTGTTTTTGGTACATACTATATCTTATGATAAGGAACTTTTAAGTCGCCACTGTGATATTGGTTGTGTCTTGCATATGATTTCTAGCATGTACTGCTTCTAATTTGTTGAACACCATACAGTTTGAACTTGGCAGAGTGATATTGGTTGCATCTTTCATATGGTGTCTAGCTTGCAGTGCTTCTAATTTGTTGAAATGCCTTCTGCTTAGTTACCACATCATAGGTGTGAATATGTCACACCATCCTGCTTTTCATACATATTCCATCCTCGCATCATGTGTTTGCCTTTCATCCGAGTAGTGTTCATCAGTATCATGCATGAATGAGTTCTGAAGAGCGAATTTTATTCCTTTTTCTTATCGGTTTGACTTCACAATGCAAAATCATTACAACTGAAGGAAATTAGTCCGACAGTGGATGATGGTGGTCCTTTGGAGCAACTCAAACAGGCGGTCTCTACAGATTCTAGTCCGCCATCCTCCCAACAAGATTCGCAAGACAACACAAGGCTGGACAGTCAACATAGCTGTGTAGATGATGAGCACATCTCCCCTACTCCACCATCACAGGTGCTTGCTCTAACTTGACACTATTATATGTGGTTGCATGTTGCATATGATGTCTAGCTTGTATTGCTTCTAACTTGAATTGCATCTGCTTACTTTACACATAATGCCTATGAATATGACACGTGTTCCTGTTTCTAGAACATACGTGTACATGATGAGCACATCTCCCCTACTCCACCATCACAGGTGGTTGCTCTTACTTGGAACTGTATACGTGGTTGCGTTTTCCGTATGATTTCTAGTTTGTATTGCTTCTGATTATGTTGAGTTGCATCTGCGTAGCTTACAACTTATACCTGCAACGATCACTTACCCATAAGACACATTTAACTTGGGACTGTGATGTAGGTTGCATCTTGCATTGTCTTCTAGCTTGTACTGCTTCTAATTTCTTGAAATGGCACTTACGACGAGACACTTTTTACCTGATAGAGTGATATTGGTTGCATGTTCATATGGTGCCTAGCTTTCATTTCTTCTAATTTTGTTGAAATGCCTTCCGCTTACTGTTTTTTCATACATATTTCATCCTCCTATCGTACGTGTGAATATGAAACGCTGTCTTTTTTGTATATATTCCATCCTCCTATCCTGCGCTTGCCTTACATCAAAGTAGTGTTCATCTGTATCATGCATCAACCAGTTATGCAGAGCTAATTTTATTCATCTTCTTGTGGTTTTGACTTCATAAGGAAATATCAGAAAATAGGAAGGAAAAGAGTAAGTTAGGGGATGTTGGTGGTCCTCCGCACCGACGCAAACAGAGACTCTCTAGATTTGCCACTGCTACTGCTAATGAAGTTGAAGTCCCAAGTCTACATGATGAGTTCATCTCCCGTACTCCACCATCGCAGGTGCTTGCTCTAAGTTGACAGTGTGATAATTGGTTTCATGTTGCATATGTTGTCTAGCCTGTATTTCTTCTATTTTGATTAAATTGCACCTGCTGAGTTTATACGTTATACATGTGCATATGACATGGCTTCCTGTGTCTAGAATACACTGCATCTGTCTATCATACCATGTTCTTACATCAAAGTACTGCTATTGTGTATCCCGCATCTGTCACTCATGATTGGATGCTTTTAACATGGTAGTTTGATAGTGGTTGCATCTTGCATTGATTTCTACGTTGTACTGCTTCTAATGTTTCGAATTGCCACTTATGACAAGACACTTTTAACTTGGCATAGTAATGTTGGTTGCATCTTTCATATGGTGTCTAGCTTGCATTACTTCTATTTTCTTGAAAATTCTTCTGCTTAGTTTGCACATCGTAGCTGTGAATATGTCATGCCGTCCTATTTTTCTTACATATTCCATCCTCATACGGTTGTCTTACATCAAAGTATTGCTTGTCTGTATCATGCATCAATCAGTTCTGAAGAGTGATTTTATTCTTTTGTGTTGTGGGTACAGCTTGACATGGCAAAGTAAAAAAAGAGCAAGGAAAATAATATAGTAGGGAGTGCTGTTACTCGTTGGGTGAAACGGAAAATGTTCTGCCATCGAGATTCTGCTGGTACTTATAGTGCAGTAGAAGGTCCAAGTCCACCGGCTAAATCTACAAACACAGTATCACCTGCTCCACCAGCTGCAGCATCCGCTTCAACTGTACCAGCATCTCAACCAGTTACTCGTCCATTTGCTCCAGAACTGGCTAGTTCCCAAGCTGCCTTCACACCTAACACTACTTCCGAAGCACTGCTGACACAACAGGACTTGGCAAGATCAGATGAACCTCATGAGCATCAACACCAAGACGGTACCTGACCGAGTCAAGTTGCAGTTGCATGCTCCTTTATATGTACTCTCACAGTTTGATGTACACTAACACTTTCCATATTCGTTGTTGAACTAGCACCACGGCGCAAGCGGAAACAGACATCAGGGATAATGCTTGACAGATTAACAAAATCTAAAGGAGGAAGAATGGAGATCCATTTTGAGGCAGGTTTAAAAAGGCCACGTGATGCTACAGAGTCAGCCAAGTTAGTATCAGAGGCAGCCGTTGCCGTTAGGTGTCATGCACGTATCCTCCCAACGTGGATCCAGTACAGGAATGAGAAAGACAATACCCAGTTTAACACCTTCCTTGACCATTTATCCATAAGTAATGTTATTCATCGCAATTAGTAATATTGTCTTGCTCTGTCCCATACTTTCTAGCTTCCTCCTAATAAGACTCACATTCTTTTTTCAACAAATGAGGTTCAAGTTGGATCCGAAAGATGATGCAACTAGACAAGCATGCACTCATGTTTTTCAGTCTGCTCTACGACAGTATCGGTACCACCTTAGAAAATCTCACTTTGAAGGCAAGGCTAACAATGAAATCGCCCAAACATCTCCAGTGGAATATATTACAGATGAAGACTGGACAGCCCTCGTTAAACACTGGTCTGATCCAAAGTATCATGTAGGCTATATGTATTTGATCAGACCACATATTGAACTTGTATTTATGTATGTGCGGACCAAAAAGAACCTGAACTGAATGCAGTGCAAATCTTCAAGGATTGCCACACCAGCAAGATGAAGGGCATGAGCACACCAGTTCAAGCCGCTGTTGTAAGTCCTTACTCCTCCTGCCTTGAACTGATTGGTATTGTGATGTGTTCATTTAACTACTTGGTTTGCAGCCAATGTCAGTTACTCTGTTCACTTTTATTCACAGTTGTCTTAACGAATCATTTCACCTTACATGGTTTAAAGAGATGAAGGATATTCTTTTGGTCTTGATCTGTAATCTAGCTGTTATGTTCACGTGCGCACACAATGATAAAATAGCCTGTTTATTTTATATCTGTTTGCCCATGATATGAATGATGTCATACTATGTTCATCCTACTTTAAACCATGTCTCTTTATCCTTAGATGTCAACGAATGTGAGGAAATAGACAATACAGTAGGCATGCTACATGGACATATGTTCCGAAAGTGATTTTATTATGTAGTTGGCACTACAATACATGCTAATGTATTACAGTAGTTCACCAAAATAAGTTATGTATAAACATTTAACCTACTTTGTTTGTTTTTGTCTCATTAGTAACTTAATCTGGTACACTAATCTACAAGTTCGAACTTTCAGGAAGCTATGGAACAAATGATTGAACAACCACAACCACCTAAAGGTGACGAGGCTACTACAGACACAATGTCACCTCTTGCTGCAGTGCGTCAGTATCTCTCCACTAACAGTGCAAAAAGCACCTTCCTGCGTAATTCTGGGTTGGTTGTCAAGGTAACCTCGTCCAAATCGCCTACTGAACAAAATCTTCCTGCTAGACAGAGTGATATATCTGTGATCTAGACACAAGTCCAATCCCTAATGGACGTTGTTTCGGAAACAAGAATAGTGGTTGAGAAATGTCGTCAAGATATGAATGGTTTTGAAACCAGACTATCAGACATTCGCTTCGTTGTTCAAGAGCAATGGCGGAAAAAAGGTGGAGATCGTGCTGCTCCATCGGATTCTACAGCCTGAAACATTAGCACTCAAGTCAAATGATCTGTGCTTCTATACATCTGATGGTGCTTTTATCTGGAACGACTGTAAACTTTATGCCAACAGGCCTTTTGTTGTATGGATGGAATTTATTTTGTTGTGATACAACATTTATGATGCTGCCTCAGGCTGCAGTAATTACTATGCTATTTTTGTATAGTGTAGGTTTATCTTAGTAATGTATTCGGCCGAAACCTTCGTAGGAGCCCAACATGCCAACATTCGTCGGGCCCATTCCAATTGGGCTAAAAACGATTACGGGCCAAAATTGGCATGTAGCCCACTAAAAATATCTGGGCCTAAATCATCATAAGCTTTCATATTTTTCTGGTAGGCCTGTGCCCATAGTGGGCCTTTAACAGGCCTAAACATAATTTGGGCCCTCAGTAAAAATAGACCGTTTACAGGTGTAAATATCTCGAGCCCATAAAATACATGGGCCTTTAATAGACCGAAAGTGAGATTGGGCCCTAATTGTGCCAACTAACCCACTGGACTTTAACAGGCCGAAATTCGGACGGGCCGTAAATGCGCTGACCTAATACACGGGCCTTTAATAGGCCGGAACTTCGGTCGGGCTATATTATCGTCATTTTTATATGGGCCGTTAATGGTCCCGATATGACGTTGGGCCACATATGGCCCATGGTTTACGTACGGCCTTAACAGGCCGAAAATGACAACATGCTGAAAGTGGCCGAAAGCTATAGTGGGCCTCTAATAGGCCGAATGTCAGACATGGCCGAATATGATGCAAATCCTTCATGGTCATTTATGGGCCGAAAGTTTTGATGGCCTATAAATGGGCCCAAATGAAGCCGGACCTTTAACAAGCCGGAAATACACCGGGCCGTAATTCGTCCCAATTACTTAGCGGACTGTTAACGGGCCAGAAGTGACCATGGGCCGCGTTGATGACAAGTTTAGGACAGGCCGTTGATGGGCCGATTTGACAGAGAATGTTGGGCCTTTAGCTGGGCCGGCCCATTATGGTCGGCAGAATCTAGTGGGCCTTTAGCTGGGCCGGCCCATTGTGGTCCGTAAAATCTTGTGGGCCTTTAGCTGGGCCGGCCCATTATGGTTTGCAAAATCATGTGGGCCTTTAGCTGGGCCGGCCCATTATGGTCTGCTAAATTTTGTGGGCCTTTAGCTGGGCCAGCCCATTATGGTCCGCTAAATCTTATGGGCCTTCGGTTGGGCCGGCCCATTTAATCTTTGTGGGCCACTTTTGGGCCGGTCCACATGTCAACATATCATAGGCCCATCTCGACCGTTGGATGAGTGACACCTATGCCAACGCGGAGCTGACGCATGGATCCGTCAGCCAATGAGAATTTTACACGTGGAAAATCGGCATTGGTCGTGGCTGTTAACGGGTTATCAGATCCAAAATCCGACCCGATAGCTTAATGGCATTCCATTATGGTGGATGCCACGTGTCGGTCACCCTTGACGAAAGCACTTCTGTGATGTGCGATTTATCGTCATGGAAGTGGACACTTCCGTGATGATAATTTTGGCAATGTCATGGAACACTTCTACGACAGCACAGGTATGACTATCTTGATTCTGTCATAAATTTGTCATGGATGTACAAGCATGACAGAAAACGCGACCTACTGCGACAAACACGTATCATCACGGAAGTGTATTTTTTTTGTAGTGATGGTCACCTAATTTGCTGTCATCTTTTGTGGAAGACCGACGAAAAACTATAGTTCTTTCCTGCCTGCATATAGTCGTATCAATGGCAAAGTAATCGGAAATTAGGAAAAAGAAAACCACCACCCGGATGGATCAAAGTCACTCTCCCTGCACCTGATTCTTCTCTGTATCGAGCGCCCTAGGTTATCCCCCATGCTACATGTGAGCTGCGTTGGGATTTCCTTGAAGAGGAGAGGATGATGCAGTAAAATAAAGATAACTATTTTCCTCAGTTAAGAACCAAGGTTATCAATCCAGTAGGAGAACCACACAAAATCTCGTGAATAGCACCTACACACAAAAGAACAAATACTTGCACCCAACGCGATCAAGGGGGTTGTCAATCCCCTCGGCGGTTAATTGCAAGGATCAAGGCTGATAATGATAGATAGATAAGCAAAAATACAAAATAAAAGAACGGTAAATAAATTGTAGCAAGGTATCTTTGGATTAATATATGATAAAGGTAGACCCGGGGGCCATAGTTTTCACTAAAGGCTTCTCTCTCGAACAAAAAGCATACGGTGGCTGAACAAATTACTGTTGGCCAATTGGTAGAAAAGCGCATAATTATGACGATATTCAAGGCAATGACCATGTATATAAGCATCAGGTCTGAAAAAAGTAGACCAACTCCTTCCTGCATCTACTACTATTACTCCACACATCGACCGCTATCCAGCATGCATCTAGAGTATTAAGTCCATAAAGAACGGAGTAACGCCTTAAGCAAGATGACATGATGTAGACAAAGTAAATCCTGTCGTTTTCCCCTTAATGGAAACAATACAAATATGTGTCTTGTCCCCTACTTTGTCACTAGGATATAGAGCACTGCAAGATTGAACCCATTAGAAAGCACCTCTCCGATTGCAAGAAAAATCAATCTACTTGGCCAAACCAAATAGATAGATCGGAGAGAAATACAAATCTATAATAATCATGCATATAAGAATTCAGAAAAGACTCAAATAATATTCATGGATAATCTGATCATAAATCCATAATTAATCGGATCCCAACAAACACACCGCAAAAGAAGATTACATCGAATAGATCTACAAGAACATCGAGGAGAACATTGTATTGAAGATCAAAGAGAGAGAGAGATAGAAGAAGCCATCTCGCTACTAGCTATATATGGACCCGTAGGTCTATGGTAAATTACTCACACATCATTGGAAGGGCATCAAGGTTGATGTAGAAGCCATCCATGATCGATTCCCCCTCTGGCAGAGTACCGAAAAGGTCTCCAGATGGGATCACGGAAGAACAGAAACTTGCGGCGGTGAAAAAACTATTTTGGCGGCTCTCTGTTGTATTGGGAATATTTGGGAATTTATAGCTGTGGAATTATGTCAAGAGGTTCCTCGAGGGGCCCACATGCCTGTAGGGTGCACCCCCGGGCTTGTCGCTTCCTTGTGACTCCCCAGGTCTTCTCCCAAACTGTCTAGTGTCCCTTTTGGTCCAGAAAAAATCGTCAAAAAAGTTTTGTAGCATTTAGACTCCATTTGGTATTGAATTTCCGAAAAGCCAAAAAACAAGCAAAAAATAGCAACTAACACTGAGCACTAGATTAATAGGTTAGTCCCAAAAAATGATATATAATTGGATGTGAAACATCCAAGATTGATATGATAATAGCATGGAACAATAAAAAATTATAGATACGTTGGAGACGTATCAAGCATCCCCAAGCTTAATTCCTGCTCGTCCTTGAGTAGGTAAATGATAAAAACAGAATTTTTGATGTGGAATGCTACCTAACATGTTTATCATGTAATCTTTATTTTATGGTATGAATATTTAGATCTGAATGATTTAAAGCAATAGTCTATAATTTGACATAAAGACATCAATACTCAGGCATACCAACAAACAATCATGCCTTTCAAAATAAAGATGTTAAAGAACGCTATACGTACAAAATCATATAGTCTTGTCATGCTCGATCTTCTTAACACAAAGTATTTATCATGCACAACCCCGATGACAAGCCGAGCAATTGGTTCATACTTTTTTAACGTGCGTCAGCTTTTTCAACCCCCACACAATACATGAGTGCAAGCCATGGATATAATACTATGGGTGGAATAGAATACAACGGTAGAGATTAATACGGAGAAGACAAAAAGGAGAAAGTCTCACACTGAGGAGGCTAATCAACGGGCTATGGAGATGCCCATCAACTGATGTTAATGCAAGGAGTAGGTATTGCCATGCAACAGATGCATTCAGAGCTATAAGTGTATGAAAGCTCAAAATGAAAACTAAGTGGGTGTGCATCCAACTTGCTTGCTCTAGAAGACCTCGGGCATTTGAGGAAGCCCATCATTGGAATATACAAGCCATGTTCTATAACGAAAAATTCTCACTAGTTATACGAAAGTGACTATATAGGAGAATCTCTATATAAAAAAGATGGTGCTACTTTGATGCACAAGTGTGGAAAAGTATAGTAGCATTGCCCCTTCTCTCTTTTTCTCTCATTCTTTTGGTGGGCTCTTTTTAGCCTCCTTTTTTCTAGGCTCTTTTTTTCCTATTTTTTATTTCCTCACTTGGGACAACGCTCTAATAATGAATAATGATGATCATCACACTTCTATTTACTTACAAATAAAAATTACAAATTGATACTAGAACAAAATATGACTCTATATGAATGCCTCTAGCAGTGTACCAGGATGTGCAATGATCTAGCATAATATGTATAAAAAATGATGAACGATGGCTGAGCCACAAATACTATGTCAGCTATATGATCATGCAAAGCAATATGACAATGATGTTATGTGTCATAATAACGGAATGGCGGAAGTTGCATGGCAATATATCTCGGAATGGCTATGGAAATGCCATGACAGGTAGGTGTAGGATCGAAAGTATGTCTAGAGGGGGGTGATTAGACTACTTGCCAAATAAAAATCTAGCCTTTTCCCAATATTAAGTCTTGGTAGATTTTAGCAACTTAGCACGAGTCAAGCAATCAACCTACACATGCAATTCTAAGATTGTAGCAGCGGAAAGTAAAACATTGCATATGAAGGTAAAGGGAAGGGTTTTGAGAAGGCAAACACAATGAAGACACGAAGATTTTTGGCGTGGTTCCGATAGGTGGTGCTATCGTACGTCCACATTGATGGAGACTTCAACCCACGAAGGGTAACCGTTGTGCGAGTCCATGGAGGTCTCCACCCACGAGAAGGGTCCACGAAGAAGCAACCTTGTCTATCCCACCATAGCCATCGCCAACGAAGGACTTGCCTCACTCGGGTAGATCTTCACGAAGTAGGCGATCTCCTTGCCCTTACAAACTCCTTGGTTCAACTCCACAATCTTGTCGGAGGCACCCAAGTGACACATAACCAATCTAGGAGACACCACTCTCCCAAAGGTAATAGATGGTGTGTTGATGATGAAATCCTTGCTCTTGTGCATCAAATGATAGTCTCCCCAACACTCAACTCTCTCCCCTAGATTTGGCTATGGTGGAAAGATGATTTGAGTGGAAAGCAACTTGGGGGAGGCTAGAGATCAAGATTCTTGTGCTTGGACTGGAATGTCTTGGTCTCAACACATGAGTAGGTGGTTCTCTCTCAGAAAATGAGTAGTGGAAGTGTAGGCACATTCTGATGGCTCTCTCTCTAATGGAGAAGGGATGGAGGGGTATATATAGCCTCCACACAAAATCCAACCGTTACACACATTTGACCCAACTCGGTCAGACCGAATAGAAGAACTCGGTGAGACCGATTCAGTTCAAAATGTGAACGTTAGGAATTTCGGTGGGACCGACATGATAAACTCGGTGGGACTGATGTGCTAGGGCTAGGGCAAAACCTCATCTCGGTGGCACCGATTGCATCAAATGGGTTTGACCAAAGTGAAGCAATAAGGGAACAGAGAGTTGGTTAGGAAAACTCGGTGGGATTGGTTGCAAATTTCGGTGAGACCGAAATAATTACAACATGCAATAGAGAGTTTGCAAGGCCATCTCGGTGAGACCGAGATTCATATCGGTGAGATTGAATTGTCTAAGGTTTCTGGCAGTGGCTAGGTGAAGTGAACTCGGTGGCGCCGAATAGATCAAATCGGTGGGGCCGTGTTTGAATTTGAATTTTGGACATATGTGGAAATGAGAACGTGGCTGAGGGTTTTGGAGCAATATCACTAAGCACTTTGAGCAAGTTGACCATTAAGCAACACCTCATCCCCCTTTTAATAGTATTGGCTTTCCTATGGACTCAATGTGATCTTGGATCACTAAAATGGAAATGAAGAGTCTTGAGCTTTTGCCAATCTTTGTCCATAACATTTTGAGGGGTCCACAAGTCCATGCCATGCCAATCATTGAACTTTCTGAAATATTTATCTTGAATGGATATTAGCTCAATGAGCTATATGTTGTTATGAATTACCAAAACCACCCGGGGATTAGTTGCACTTTCAATCTCCCCCTTTTTGGTAATTGATGACAACATATAGATCAAAGCTTCGACAAATGATAATATGAATGAAATACATCATCGCTTTGAGAAGTATGTGATAAGCAAGAGCTCCCCCTAAATTTGTGCAGTATTTAATATTTGCTTTTGAATGCAAACACACAATCGATTAAGATCATGGGTCACTCTTCCATGTCACATACATCTTGGTGGAGCGCTCAAAATGATAAGATTTAAATAACATGCACTCATCACCAAGGGTAAACATGATTGATCATACACAAATATCATATATATCATCATGCAAGCACACATTAAGGCATAGTATGATCAAACACATGATCACAAGGGTATCTCACAAACATAACACAAACTGTAGCAAGAATCAAACAAGAAAACGATCAAAGTAGCAAGAGAGGCAACAAAAGGCAAAACGCTCCCTCTCTCTCTTAGCCTAATGATCTATACACTTTCTGCCCCTATGTCAACAAGTTACCAAAAAGCTTGAAAATGCATAGTACTATGCGGCACTCTAGGCACGATCTCTGGGAGCTCCTGAAGGGATCTTCTGGCTGGTTGCTCCAATGTGCGTAGATGGCGTTCAGAGGAGTCCGTGTGCAAAAACTTCTGAAGATGTCTATGGAGCTGGAGGAGTTGACACTGGAGGTGCAATAGTGGCAGTTGCTGCAGGTGCTGAAACTAAAGTCCCGGAGTCTTTGACAACTGGCACAACAGAAGACCTTTGTGCCCTTGGCACTCTCTGAAAAGCATCAGTGGTTGATCTATCATTCGTATCCTCAAATTCTTCCTGGAGCTTCTCCACAGTGGTCTGGATCTCTATGACCTTCACATCTAGATCATGAAATTTTGTCTCAATGATCCTCTCATCATAGAAGGTTTCCAACAAATGTGGCCATAGTCTTCTTGACTCTCTCCTTCCTCTTCTTTCCTCCAGCATCCTCTTCTTCTCTTGGTTCAAGAGTGAACTCCATAGTTTCTTGAGTGGAGGCTCTAGCTTTAGACATAGGATTTCTCTTAGTAGGAGATTTCTTTGGCATACTAGGCTTGGTGGCAGCAGCAGCAACATACTCCTTCTTGAGCACCTTTTTTCTTGGAGGTCACCTCTTCCTCGACGACAAAATCCTCATCCTCAGATTCTGAAGTTCTCTTCTTCCTTTGTCTAGTAGAAACCTTAGGCAAGTTGCTGGGTGTGCTTCTGCTACCTTCATCATAGCTGCCTGAGGGACTAGTGCCCTCACTGAGATTCACTTGCTCTTCAGACCTGTTTTGGCTGTTACTGCCCTCTGACATAGCTGAAACTGACCCTGTGAATAGATGGGTATAGATGGAGTGGATGAGCATCACAAAGTACAACTATTTTGCAAAAATGTTGAGACAAAAACGTAACTTTAGTTTCCTACAGAAAGCATTTGGGAGCTACCAATTTGACAAACTCAGTGACACCGAAGCACAAACAGAGTCTAAACATGCAGTTTCGGTCAGACTGAAATTCAGTTCGGTGACTCCGAGATGCTAGGGTTTCACAGAGTAAGTGATTTCAGTCACACGTATTAGTACGCTTCGGCCAGACCGAGTTGTACTTTTGCAATGGCCTGAGCCAAATCGATGAGACCGAGATCTTCAAATCGGTCGGTCCGAGATGAGTTCGGCGGAAACCTAACCCTATGTTTTTGCATCAATTCTATTCCAATGGAATCTTTCGGTGGATAGAATGATCTCATTCGTGGAAAGAACAATGGCAATGATCTTTGTGCAAGAATTGGAATAAGAGAACACACAAAGAGATCAAGTCTGTACCCTAACTTGGCGACGGACTTGCTACGGCGGCAACGACAGTGAGAATCCCGTTGGCGGCAATGGAAACCAGCGGCAGGGGGGCACTGGTGAAGACAGCGACGATCCAGAGACCAAGGGGGCGATAGAGCTAGGAAGGGGCGGTCGAGTGGTTTGGAGAATTTCCAAATTTCAACTCGTGGTATATATACCTAGTCACTGTCGGTGTGACCGAGTGGAACGACTCGGTGGCACCGAGATGCAAAACTGCTAGCAGTTATTGCAACTCGGTGTGACCGAATTGTTCAAATTGGTTGCACCGAGATGAAAATCTAGATCAACTTAATGAATTTAGTGAGACCGAGTAGGAGTGAGTTTCTCTGACCAAGATGCATTAAGAAGGTTTGGAAGTTTAAGCCCTTGACGGCTCAGTGGCTCTGAGTGCTCCTCACCCGGAGGGTCCGAACTTGACTTGTTCAAACTTTGTGATGTAGCATGAATAGAGCTTGAGACGAGAAAAGCATAGATAGATAGAGGGAGTACTTAGGCATTCTTGTCCGTCCATTTGGCAAGAAGAAAGACCAAACAATCAAAGTAACAAATGAATGTCCTTGAATGGAGAAAATTATGCAACCAACATGCTCACACAATAAGATAGCAAATAAAATATGTGGCAAAGCATGCACAAACACTCTAGCATCTATCAAGCAATTGGCGATGACTAGGTCATCTATATATGAGTATATTGACTGAGGAGTCAAATGAGAACATTTGATCGTAGGTCATACTCATCATTTAAGCACAAGTGGGGTTACCACTTTTACATACAGCATTGTTGTGTTCACGCCATTAGAGTTGCTTTAGCTCAATTCTTAGAGCAAAGCTCCCCCTAGATGTGATATCCCCCCTCATAGGGATGAACTAACATTGGGTTTTGTCGATGATGACTTCATGTTGGTGTTAAAGATGTGGATGATCAATGTTTATGTAGATCATTTGGAGCAATCCATTGGAGTGAGTTGCACTTTCAATACCTACATGGGTTAGTCCCACAAGGAACACACAAGTATATCCGTAGACATAGAGTGAAACACATATATGATGATGTCCATGTAAGCATTAGGTTACCTTGTCCCTTGTCTTACGAACAAGAGGGTTTGTGACTCCTTGAACTAGTGCATTATATGGAAGTTGATTGTACTTGTCCTTGCCAAAAATGAATATGAGTGAAATATGTTGGCGGAGTCACACCCTCAAGAACTATCTAGTCCTTGTTCTTTGGGGCCCACATCAACTTGATGGGAATCCTTGGAGTTGTAGTCGCACTTGATGAAGTAGAACTTGATGTAGTCTTGGGAACCCACTTGACCAAGGCCTTAGGAGCTTCTTCAAACGAATCAATCTCTTCTTGGAGCTTGTCCTTGCCTTTTAGCTTGAGGTCTTGTGGTGGAAGATCATCTTGAGATTGTGTTCCTTTGAAAGAAGTGGGGTCATACTTCGCTTGTTGAGGAACAAACTTTGTCTTGGGGTATTGATCTTCTTCCCACTCAACTCCATTGGCATTGAACTTTTGTTCAAAACCAACACCTTGATTCTTCCAGTGCCTTACTTCTTGCGTACAATTTCCTCAAATTGCTTACTTCCAGCAAGGCTCTTGTAAACACCTTTCTCTATAATTCCCTTCAATAAGCTATTTTCTTGCTGAAGTGTAACTTGGCTAAGAGAATCGTTAATGGAATCAAGAGAACTAGTAGAAGCAACAATATTGGATTTAGCATGATTATTGTTACTACTACAGGAAGAATATTTCTTGCTCTTGTTGCTAGATTTTACTTGTGGCATGTAAGTAGACAAGAGTAAATGCCTGGCTATGTAATAAGAACTTCTATTTCGAAGATCATCATTGATTGCTTTTAAGAACCCATGCTGTTGCTCTAAATTGAGCTTCTCAAAGCGTAGCTTCTCATGAGTCTTTAAAAGATCTCGATGATCCTCTAGATAGTTTCATGAGCTAACTTAAGAGTGTTTAGTTCTTTAGTTGAACGCTCAATCTCCTTCTTATCATTGTCATTCGTTTCATCTCGATTAACATGATTAATAGCAATTTCATCATAGTTTTCATCACTAGTGTTGTCAACAAGTAAATCGTCATCACCTAGCAAATCATCTTCATCACTATTGAAATCAACATACTCGGGGTGTGATACCTTAGGGCCTTTAGCCATGAAGCATCTTCCAATTCCTTCATTTGGTGAGTCAAATATTTCGTAGGAGTTGGATGACACAAGTGCAAGACCGGCAACATCTTTTTTTGAATATTTACCGTGAGGCAAAGCCCCAAAACCCTTTATTGAAATAGAGAGAACTGTACAAACATAAGTAACTATGTACAAAGGCTAATAAAGAAAAAGGACCTACCTATGCCTACCTGAATTACAACAGAGAACCAATCCAAGCAAGCAACTTAGGTTTGATACTATCCTTAACTCTATGAGCTAGAAGTGATATCATGAATGAATTTACACTTCCATGCACTGAAGATGGCTCTCTCTGCTCTGAAAGTTCTGCCATTCCTTAGAATCCAAATATTCCATGCTGCTATTAACATAACTTCAAAGAAGAAAGGATGCCTGAATCTGGATCTAGCATGAAGGATACACTGTTGTATATCTGAGCCTCCCGACCAATCAATGCATAAATAATTCCACACCCTGGAGCTAAAACTGCAATTGAAGAACAAGTGTGTAAGTGCATCTACTGCCCCTCAGTGATTTTGGTGTATTGAAGACTTATAGGTTAAGGGACTAATGCGTTTGTGAGTGTACATAGGTCTATAAGTCTATGAGGAGTTTGATATTTACAGAGAAAGTCGACCCCTAAAAATGAATGTCTTCAACTAAAGACTTTGGCTTTCTGAAGACTTTGAAAGTGAGGAAATTGGTTTGATCCTAAAGACTTGATATTCATGCGAGGAATATGAAGCATGAATACTTTTGTTTTCGTAGTTTCGTTTTTCTCTTTCTTGAGTCACAGGAAACACCATACTGTTAAAGAGGGTCGAGGTAAAACTAAGGAAAAGTTTCCAAGTGATGCTCATCTCAAAATCCTACACCTACCCAATCCTTTCAAGTGAAGTAATTGGAAATCTCATGCAGTTCAGTCAATTTCTTCAGTGACAGAGACGACGATCTTCTGTTCTCTAAGGAATTTTTTCTGACTAAGGAGTTAGGAATTCGCCAGTGTGGATTGCCTACAAGTGAGGAACATGATAGCCCTGAGGAATTTGATAGCCAAATTTATGACCGTTGTTGTGCTATGCTCTAGCTGTCCCAAAATATCTACCCACCTCACGGTCATATCATTGAAGGGCATTTTTGTCTTATCATGTCGGGATGCTCCCTAGGCTATAAATAGCCGCCCCTACAACCACTAGTTGGTTGGCTGCTCCGCGAGAAACTGACACTTGTCATTGAGAGCATCCCATCCTCCGAGGACTTTGAGCGAAAATCATCAAGTGAGGAAAAACCCAAAACCCCAAACCAAACACCTAAAAACCCAAAGTGATTGAGAATCACTGAAGAGATTGTTCCTGTGTGGAAGCAACGCTTGTTACCTTTGAAGACAGTGCATCTTCCAGACGGTTAGGCGTCATGGTCTAGAGCATCCAAGAGGAAATTGTGGATCGCCGAGTGACTGAGTTTGTGAAGGTTTGGAAGTCACCTGAAGACTTACCACGAGTGATTGGGCGAGGTCTATGTGACCTTAGCTCAAGGAGAATACGACGAGGACTGTGTGTCCTCAGGTTTAAATACCTAGCCGCTCCAACCAGATGTATGACTGTCACAACAGTTGGAACTGGTCTACCAAATCATTGTCTTCACCGAGCTAACTGTTTCTATTTCCTCAACCCTTTTATTTCCTCATTACTGTGTTGTTGTACTTGATCATTACTGTTTGAAGACTTTGACTGAATACTTTCTCAATTTCCTCAGTTCAATTTCTCTAGTCAGTTTGTCTTCAGCCTGCTTATCATGTATTTACACTTCTTGTACTTTGTGCTTGTTTTCATTTCATCATGATGACTGTGCTACTACTCTATTATGCTTGCATCTGAGTACTGCTACCTGTTGAGCACTACGTTGGATTTCCCCGAAGAGGAAGGGATGATGCAGCAAAGTAGCGTAAGTATTTCCCTCAGTTTTTGAGAACCAAGGTATCAATCCAGTAGGAGGCTACGCTCGAGTCCCTCGTACCTACACAAAAACAATAGCTCAACGCAACCAACACGCTTAGGGGTTATCAATCCCTTCACGGTCACTTACGAAAGTCAGATCTGATAGAGATGATAAATAATATTTTTGGTATTTTTCGTATAAAGATGCAAAGTAAATAAAGTAAAAGCAAAGCAATAATAAAGTGATGGAGATTGATACGATGAGAAAGAGACCCGGGGGCCATAGGTTTCACTAGTGGCTTCTCTCAAGAGCATAAGTATTCTATGGTGGGTTAACAAATTACTGTTGAGCAATTGACAGAATTGAGCATAGTTATGAGAATATCTATGTATGATCATGTATATAGGCATCACGTCCGAGACAAGTAGACCAAAACGATTCTGCATCTACTACTATTACTCCACTGATCGACCGCTATCCAGCATGCATCTAGAGTATTAAGTTAAAAACAGAGTAACGCCTTAAGAAAGATGACATGATGTAGAGGGATAATTTCATGCAATATGATAAAAACCCCATCTTGTTATCCTCGATGGCAACAAAACAATACGTGCCTTGCTGCCCCTTCTGTCACTGGGAAAGGACACCGCAAGATTGAACCCAAAGCTAAGCACTCCTCCCATGGCAAGAACAACCAATTTAGTAGGCCAAACCAAACTCATAATTCGAAGAGACTTGCAAAGATAACCAATCATACATAAAAGAATTCAGAGAAGATTCAAATATCATTCATAGATAGACTTGATCATAAACCCACAATTCTTCGATCTCAACAAACACACCGCAAAAAGAAGATTACATTGAATAGATCTCCACAAGAGAGGGGGAGAACATTGTATTGAGATCCAAAAAGAGAGAAGAAGCCATCTAACTACTAGCTATGGACCCATAGGTCTGAAGTAAACTACTCACACTTCATCAGAGGGGCTTGGATGATGATGTAGAAGCCCTCCGTGATTGATGCCCCCTTCGGCGGAGCTCCGGAATAGGCCCCAAGATGGGATCTCGTGGATATAGAAAGTTGCGGCGGTGGAATTATGTTTTTGGCTCCGTCCCCGATTGTTTGGGGGTACGTGGATATATATATATATATAGGAGGAAGAAGTACGTCGGTGGAGCTTCGAGGGGCCCATGAGGCAGGGGGCGCGCCCTGGGGGGGGGCGCCCCCTATCCTCGTGGCTTCCTTGACGGAGGGTCCAAGTCTCCTGGATCTTATCTGATGAGAAAATCATGTTTCCGAAGGTTTCACTCCGTTTGGACTCCGTTTGATATTCCTTTTCTTCGAAACCCTAAAATAAGCAAAAAAACAATTCTGGGCTGGGCCTCCGGTTAATAGGTTAGTCCCAAAAATAACATAAAAGTGGAAAATAAAGCCCAATAATGTCTAAAACAGTAGATAATATAGCATGGAGCAATCAAAAATTATAGATACGTTGGAGACGTATCAAGCATCCCCAAGCTTAATTCTTGCTCGTCTTTGAGTAGGTAAATGATAAAAACAAATTTTTTGATGCGGAGTGCTACTTGGCATAATTTTAATGTAATTCTTCTTAATTATGGTATGAATATTCAGATCCGAAAGATTCAAGACAAAAGTTCATATTGACATAAAAATGATAATACTTCAAGCATACTGACTAAGCAATTATGTCTTCTCAAAATAACATGGCCAAAGAAAGTTCATCCCTACAAAATCATATAGTTTAATCATGTTTCATTTTCGTCACACAAGAATGCTATCATCATGCACAACCCCGATGACAAGCCAAGCAATTGTTTCATACTTTAGTAATCTCAAACCTATAAACTTTCACGCAATATATGAGCGCGAGCCATGGACATAGCACTATGGGTGGAATAGAATATAATGAGGGGGGTTATGTGGAGAAGACAAAAAAAGAAAGTCTCACATCAACGAGGCTAATCTATGGGCTATGGAGATGCCCACCGATTGATGTTAATGCAAGGAGTAGGGATTGCCATGCATCGGATGCACTAGAGCTATAAATGTATGAAAGCTCAACAAAAGAAACTAGTGGGTGTGCATCCAACTTGCTTGATCACGAAGACCTAGGGCACTTGAGGAGGCCCGTTGGTGGAATATACAAGCCAAGTTCTATAATGAAAAATTTCCACTAGTGTATGAAAGTGATAACATGAGAGACTCTCTACTATGAAGATCATGGTGCTACTTTGAAGCACAAGTGTGGTAAAAGGATAGTAACATTGTCCCTTCTCTCTTTTTCTCTCAGTTTTTGGGCCTTCTCTTCTTTATGGCCTTTTTTAATTTATTCCTCACTTGGGACAATGCTCTAATAATGATGATCATCACACTTCTATTTATTTACAACTCAATGATTACAACTCGATACTAGAACAAAGATGACTCTATGTGAATGGCTTCGGCGGTGTACCGGGATATGCAATGAACCAAGAGTGACATGTATGAAAGAATTACGAACGGTGGCTTTGCCACAAATACTATGTCAACTACATGATCATGCTAAGCAATATGACAATGATGAATGTGTCATGATGTTCAGAATGATGGAAAGTTGCATGGCAATATATCTCGGAATGGCTATGGAAATGCCATAATAGGTAGCTATGGTGGCTGTTTTGAGGAAGACATAAGGAGGTTTATGTGTGAAAGAGCGTATCATATCACTGGGTTTGGATGCACCGGCGAAGTTTGCACCAACTCTCAATGTGAGAAAGGGCAATGCACGGTACCGAAGAGGCTAGCAAGGATGGAAGGGTGAGAGTGCGTATAATCCATGGACTCAACATTAGTCATAAAGAACTCACATACTTATTGCAAAAATCTACAAGTCATCAAAAACCTTGGTACTACGCGCATGCTCCTAGGGGGATAGATTGGTAGGAAAATACCATCGCTCGTCCCCGACCGCCACTCATAAGGAAGACAATCAAATAACACCTCATGTTTCAAATTTGTTGCATAACGTTTACCATACGTGCATGCCATGGGACTTGCAAACCTCAACACATGTATTTCTCAATTTCACAACTACTCAACTAGCACGACTTTGATATTATTACCTCCATGTCTCAAAACAATCATCAAGCATCAAACCTCTCTTAGTATTCAACACACTCATAAGAAAGTTTTATTATTAATCTTGCATACCAAGCATATTAGGATTTTAAGAAAATTACCATGCTATTAAGACTCTCAAAATAATCTAAGTGAACAATGAGAGATCAATACTTTCTATAAAACAAATCCACCACCGTGCTCTAAAAGATATAAGTGAAGCACTAGAGCAAAAACTATAAAGCTAAAAAGTTATAAGTGAAGCACATAGAGTGTTCTATCAAATTCCAAATCATGTATGACTCTCTCAAAAGGTTTGTACATCAAGGGTGATTGTGGTATACTAACAAGAAATGGCTCAAATCATAAAAGACGCTCCAAGAAAAACACATATCATGTGGTGAATAAAAATATAGCTCCAAGTAAAGTTACCGATAGAAGTAGACGAAAGAGGGGATGCCTTCCGGGGCATCCCCAAGCTTTGGCTTTTAGGTGTCCTTAGATTATCTTGGGGGTGCCATGGGCATCCCCAAGCTTAGGTTCTTGCCACTTCTTGTTCCATAATCCATCAAATCTTTACCCAAAACTTGAAAACTTCACAACACAAAACTTAAAGTAGAAAATCTCGTGAGCTCCGTTAGCGGAAGAAAATAAAAGACCACTTCAAGGTACTGTAATGAACTCATTCTTTATTTATATTGGTGTTATACCTACTGTATTCCAACTTATCTATGGATTATAAACTATTTTACTAGCCATAGATTCATCAAAATAAGCAAACAACACACGGAAAACAGAATCTGTCAAAAACAGAACAGTCTGTAGTAATCTGTAGCTAGCGCAAGATCTGGAACCCCAAAAATTCTAAAATAAATTGCTGGACGTGAGGAATTTATCTATTAAACATGTTCAAAAAGAATTAACTAAATATCACTTTACAAATAAAAATGACAGCAGTTCTCGTGAGCGCTAAAGTTTCTGTTTTTTACAGCAATTTCAACAAGACTTTCCCCAAGTCTCCCCAACGGTTCTACTTGGCACAAACACTAATTAAACAAAAAAAACACAACCACAACATAGTATAAATAATTTATTTATTACTAAACAGGAGCAAACAGCAAGGAATAAAAATAAAATTGGGTTGCCTCCCAACAAGCGCTATCGTTTAACGCCCCTAGCTAGGCATAACAGGCAAGAATAGATCTAGGTATTGCCATAATAGTAAGATAGATTATTAAAACTCATTTCATATTCTCTATGTTCGGCACCAAGTTTTCTTTGAGGCAAGCAAAAGTAATCAAAAGGACTAAATTTAACGGGACAAAAGTCCCCAAGATCAACCTTGGGAGGTATAGGTTCCTCCTTTGGTCCTTCATAATGCACAACCAATTCATCATTATAAGCATTCTTTTGACAGAACTTTGTGAGCCTATATTCAAGAGAATATCCTAGTTCATTATTTCTAATAGCCAAATCATCATTAAGTTCAGAAATTCTATCAACTAAAACATTGGTAGGAACCCTTTTTCTAAGATTTTCATTGAAAGCAACATAGTCTAGAGATTGAAAACGTATTATTTCTTCTTGATCAAAGAGGATAGCCTCTATGGGAGGACGGCAAGTGTCCACCCTATAATGCGCAAAGATTTCTTTGGCTTATTTTATTATGAATCTAAACTCATGAGCCAAAAAGATAGTAACGACACGCTTAACAGAAGAATGCTCAATATTAGAAAATTCCAAAAAATCCTTTGTATGGAAGGATGCATGTGCATGAATTGTCTTTCAAGTTCAACTACAAGCATGGCAATAGCGTCCGCAAGACTACTAGTTCTATGAAGAATAGAACTACCCATAGAAGGTAAAGCACCGGCACAAGTAAAGAAATCTTGAATAACTCCTTTTCCAATAATATTACCGCTACCTACACGAAATCTTTTTATATGTGAGATAGTGGGTTCTTTAGTAGGAGCATCAGAATTATTATCGACAATAGTAGCCCCAATTTCAGACATAGAGGCAGAGGGTAAAGAACTAGCCATAACGACAAGCAAGCAACCTAACACACGAGCAAACAAAAAGCAAATGGGCAAAAAGGCAAACAGAGAAAGAGAGGGAGGATAGAGAGAGAGAGAGGGCGAATAAAACAGCAAGGGTGAATTGGGGGAGAGGAAAACGAGAGGCAAATGGCAAATAATGTAATGCGGGAGATAGGGATTGTGATGGGTACTTGGTATGTTGACTTTTGCGCAGACTCCCCGGCAATGGCGCCAGAAATTCTTCTTGCTACCTCTTGAGGACTGCGTTGGATTACCCCGAAGAGGAAGGGATGATGCAGCAAAGTAGCGTAAGTATTTCCCTCAGTTTTTGAGAACCAAGGTATAAATCCAGTAGGAGGCTACGCTCGAGTCCCTCGTACCTACACAAAAACAATAGCTCAATGCAACCAACTCGCTTAGGGGTTATCAATCCCTTCACGGTCAGTTATGAAAGTGAGATCTGATAGAGATGATAAATATTATTTTTGGTATTTTTTGTATAAAGATGCAAAGTAAATAAAGTAAAAGCAAAGTAAAAGCAAAGCAATAATAAAGTGATGGAGATTGATATGATGAGAAAGAGACCCGGGGGCCATAGGTTTCACTAGTGGCTTCTCTCAAGAGCATAAGTATTCTACGGTGGGTGAGCAAATTACTGTTGAGCAATTGACAGAATTGAGCATAGTTAGGAGAATATCTAGGTATGATCATGTATATAGGCATCACGTCCAAGACAAGTAGACCGAAACGATTCTGCATCTACCACTACTAGGGAAAAGGCTACTAGCAGCGTAGGTAAAATGGCTACTAGTAGCGCGGGTACTCGCGCTACTAGTATCGCGCTATAGCTAAAAGTTAGTAGTAGCATGGGTCGAACCCGCGCTACTACTAACTTTGTTAGTAGCAGCGAGGGTTCAATCCGCGCTACTACTAACTTTGTTAGTAGCAGCGAGGGTTCAATCCGCGCTACTGCTATTATGAACCGCGCTACTACTAATGAAATAGTAGTAGCGTGTCTATACTCCCAACGCAAGTAGTATCCTAAATACTAGTAGCGCGCCATTTTATCCCCATGCTACTACTAACTTATTAGTAATTAAAAAAAATAAAATCAACCAAATTCATTCTATCACACAGTTGTCGTATCTTCTCCAGTTCCTCATTGTAGCAGCAACTCATGTATAATTTCATTCTATCGCACAGTTATATAAGCAACTACGTTCCTCCTTGTAGCAGCAACTCATGTATAATTCCATTCTATCGCACAGTTACATAAGCAACTACCTACGTAAGTTGTTATGGCCCGATCCGAACATTGGACCACTCGTCAATGTGCGGCGCCTGCCCGACCTGATCTCGTGGCCTGCAGCTACGACGAAACACATTGGATAGCCTCGAAGAGCCACACCGACTGACGGCAGCCGCCGCCTTGAGTTGCGATGCAGTCATGTCCCTCGCTCTGGCCCTCAGCTCCAACTGGACCGATCGATGCCGTCCTTGTGCCTCACCACCAGCGGACGGAGGAAGCCATCGTACACGTGCCCCGCTCTCCGCACTCTGAAACCCAAACATCATTAAGATTCAGATTCAGAATTGGCCACATATCGAATCAAGTATATCTGAATGTTGATCATCTCCCGGGCTCGGGGTGTCTGGTCGCCTGCTTACCCGTGTGCTGGGGTGACAGAGGTAGAGAACGAGCAGCAGCTTTGCTTCTCTGTACATCGGCAGCCATGACCCCGTCCAGTCCACGAACCTTTCGAAGACCGTCATCGTCGCTACCAGAACCCTGCAGCATTACAAGCAAAGGTTCAGAAACTTCAAATTCTTCAGAAGAATGGCACGAAAAAACAATGCGGTACTTGTGGATGCCAATGTGCAACATTTTTCCCCAAATATTCTTATTTAAGACGTAATGCACAATTGAAGCTATAAGCTATTTCCTAGTAGTGAAAAGTGCAGAGAATAGTTATATAAGAACACATATAGATTTGACAAGTGCATAGAAAAACATAAAGCCCAAAAGAAACACAGAATCAGGCAAGTCATGCAACCACATAATCAGGTTAACTTCTATTTACTCACAAATCAAATGACATCAAAATCAACATACTGGCATTCGTCCTCGACACAATGGGTGCGAAAGAGGCTGACTAAGATCATAAAAAATAATATAAGAAGGACCAAGACACTCATATTTCAGTCCAGACATATACGAGGACATATCATAAGGCACATACAAAGTAGAAATTAATAGATAAGACATGCTGGATCGGTTTTCCTCAGTTCAATATAGTAAATGTTATGGAAGCAGACATAGTGTACATTTTACACTAAAGTAATCATTTCTTTCAGCTTGAAACAGAGACACCAAAAAAGGAGGAAGTATCAGGCACACATTTAGCTTGTCAGAAATCAGATACTCGGCATGCAAGCAATCCGACCAATTTCCTTATCAATGCCAAGTTCCTGCCCACCAAACTGGTTGCATGGGAAAGCAAAGATCTCAAAACCTGTAGTCCCATAAAATTGTTAGCATAACATATCGTAACTCAAAATCAAGGCCTAATCATATGCAGATAGATCATCCCCTGGTCCTTGTACTTCTCGTAAGTTCCATGTAACAAAATGCAATTGGTTAGAATCGAACCAAAACCACGCGTGCTGCATGATGGCGTCAAAAGCTCACTTAATGGATCACCAAATGTGAAATCCCTATAGACTTGGCTGTAAATCTAATCATTTCTAATTACCTATTTCTAAAGTGCAAGACACAGGACATCCATTATGAATTCAGAAACTATAACATCAGTTTTTTCTTCTGAAGTGCACATCTTTCACTTATTTGCATGTAGCAGCTGCCATGTATCCATTGTGAATTCAGAAACTATAACATCAGTTTGGTTGTTTTTTTGCCATGGAAAATATTAAATAAGATACAATACACGGCGAAGTGACGAAGTGCCAATTTCTCTCTCCTCCCCCTTCTGCATTTTTATTCTTTTAGATGATGTGATGTACAAATTAACATCAGCCTATATGTACTTACATATTTATAAATAAATCATTCTGTTTATGAGTTTGCTCAATACAAGTCAAGAAGGAGGTCCTACACGCTACCAAAGTCAGAGCTGGACATTGGTAGAGAACATGCTTGCCGCCCTGAGCTACAACAGAAAACCTGTAATATGCATCAACCTAGTATGCGGCTTAATAGACAAGACTGTATCAGGATAACATATGGGATCCCTATAAGCAGCACATTGCCTCGTTGTGACAAGAACAAAATTTAGAAGTGTGGTAGGGGTATCAGTAATTTTAGGAGGAAATTATTGCCGCTTAATTGAGGAAACTGAGCGTGCACGTGGTGTTTCTTGGACTTACTAATTTTCTATCTTGAGTTGGACATCAAGATGTTTTTATTTTCTTTGAGAAACAGTTTGAGACGTTGACAGTCAGCATTGTGCGTGTTAATTCAAAATGATCTGGTCTCCGGATATTCATTCTGTCACTTTACGAACACTTTGTGGTGTCAGGTTGGTTGCATGCTGGAAGGAAGCATCGAACTTGTTTATATATATATATATATATAGCAAAAACGGGTAAATAGTGTAGCATCTACGTACAGAACATGAATAAACTTGATCAATTGCCTTGGGCAAGACAGAGATCTGTGAAGAGGGAGGAAGGAGAGGAGAGGAGAGGAGAGGAGAGCATACCTCGGCTAGGAGTTGCTGCTGTGAGAGGCGCAGGTGGAGCCGTCGTGTACCTCGCTGGCTCCAACATCCATGCGCGGCATCGGCCCACAGTAGGGAGGCGTCGGCGGTCTCTTGTGACCTGCGTTGCATGAGGAATCCGGCCAAATTGAATCAGAAAATGGCAATTCGAATTGAATCGAACAACATCTGGGATCTGGCCAAATCGAATCCAACACACACACATGAAGGGAAGGTAGGGGGAGAGACCTCCATGGCGTCGGTCGGAGCACCATCTGGATCAGGCTGGGGATCTGGATCAGGCTGTGTGGTTTTTTTTGAGACAGACCGGGGGGGGGGGGGGGGGTGGGGGGGGGGGGGGGAGTGTGGATCGGGCCGGGGTGGACACGCTTAGTAGTCGCGTGGGGGTCTTACCTGCGCTACTACTACTTAGTAGTAGCACCGGTTTTATACCCCTCGCTACTACTATGGCCAATTCCGGGGGCATTGTTGGAGACCATTTAGTAGCAGTGCGGGTTTATACCCCCCGCTACTACTATCAACTTAGTAGTAGCGCGGTTTTTATACCCCTCGCTACTACTAATTAGCAGTAGCGCCCATTTTTAAACCGCGCTACTGATAAACTTCTGTGTATAAGGTTTTCCCTCGTAGTGTACTACTATTACTCCACTCATCGACCGCTATCCAGCATGCATCTAGAGTATTAAGTTAAAAACAAAGTAACGCCTTAAGCAAGATGACATGATGTAGAGGGATAATTTCATGCAATATGATAAAAACCCCATCTTGTTATCCTCGATGGCAACAATACAATACGTGCCTTGCTGCCCCTTCTGTCACTGGGAAAGGACACCACAACATTGAACAAAAAGCTAAGCACTCCTCCCATGGCAAGAACAACCAATCTAGTAGGCCAAACCAAACTGATAATTCGAAGAGACTTGCAAAGATAACCAATCATACATAAAAGAATTCATAGAAGATTCAAATATTATTCATAGATAGACTTGATCATAAACCCACAATTCATCGGTCTCAACAAACACACCGCAAAAAGAAGATTACATCGAATAGATCTCCACAAGAGAGGGGGAGAACATTGTATTGAGATCCAAAAAGAGAGAAGAAGCCATCTTGCTACTAGCTATGGACCCGTAGGTCTAAAGTAAAATACTCACACTTCATCGGAGGGGCTTGGATGATGATGTAGAAGCCCTCCGTGATCGATGCCCCCTCCGGCGGAGCTCCGGAACAGGCCCCAAGATGGGATCTCGTGGATACAGAAAGTTGCGGCGGTGGAATTAGGTTTTTGGCTCCGGCCCCGATCGTTTGGGGGTACGTGGATATATATAGGAGGAAGAAGTACGTCGGTGGAGCTTCGAGGGGCCCACGAGGCAGGGGCGCGCCCTAGGGGGGGCGCCCCCTACCCTCATGACCACCTCGTGGCTTGCTTGACAGAGGGTCCAAGTCTCCTGGATCTTATCTGATGAGAAAATCACGTTTCCAAAGGTTTCATTCCGTTTGGACCCCTTTGATATTCCTTTTCTTCGAAACTCTAAAACAGGCAGAAAACAACAATTCTGGGCTGGGCCTCCGGTTAATAGGTTAGTCCCAAAAATAATATAAAAGTGGAAAATAAAGCCCAATAATGTCTAAAACAGTAGATAATATAGCATGGAGCAATCAAAAATTATAGATACGTTGGAGAAGTATCAAGTACTTATTCCGCTGCTAAGGAGTTCATTGCTTAGGAATTTCCTCACCCTAAAATTCCTTAGTGACGAATTTGTGAAAATTGCCTATTCACCCCCCTCTAGTCGATATAACACACTTTCAATTGGTATCAGAGCTAGGTACTCCCTTGTTCTGTGTGATTTTGGTTTAACCACCTAGAGTTTTAGTTATGTCGACCGCAGGAATGAAGACTGTGTCATGTCCCATCTTTGACGGTCATGATTATCCCAAGTGGAAGGCCATGGTGAAGAAGCGCCTCATGGCGATGAACATCAAACTGTGGACCGTCAATGTGATTGGTCTTACCTATCTATGCAAGATGGCGGAGGCTGATGATATTCGCAAGTACACTCTACTCAACCTCACTTCGAAGGACATCATCTGCTCCCGTCAGTCCCAAAATCAGTTAAGGAACATTATGCATCTCAGCCATGCGAAGCTCATCTGGGACTGACTCCCTGAGGTATATGAAGGTCATTGAACTCATCATGATCCCTAGTTTGAGGATTTCAAGGAATCGCGCAAGGCGATGACTTTCGAACCAGAATCTTCATCCTCTGCACCATGCCTTATGGTGAAAGGTGCCAAGGTAACTGAATGCTACCTATCCGAGTCTAGTGATGATGAATCTAGTGATGAATTTGGACCTAGCTATACCAAACTTGCTTCCCTTGCCACTAAACAACAAACAGCTTTCGAAAAAGTTAAAAACATGCTAGATGAGAGCGATGATATGTTGGTGAAGAAATGGATCATTCTAAAGCTTTGACTGAAAGTCTTCAGAGACTTCAGACTAAGTTTGATAACCTTCAGAGTCATCATAACACTCTCTTATCTGATCATGAGAAGCTTTCTTATGAATTTCTTCAAAGAAAGCAAGATCTTGAGAAGCTAAGAGTGAGTTATGAAGATCTTCAGAAGGAGCATGGTTCATTGCTTGCTCAACAAATCAGTTCCACTCAGGAATAATTCATTCCACCATGTTTGAAATGCATTGAACATGAATCTGCTAATTTTTCACCTGAAAGTTCAAATGCTTCTATAGTTGCAAATTCTTCAACTATCTCCGCTATCACAAATTCCTCATCTGAGGATGCTGCTAGTATCACTGACCATGCAGGGCTAAAGGAATTGTATGTGACAGGCATGTACAAAAGCCTCAAAGGGCATCAGGCTCTTTGTGATGTGCTTAAAAAGCAAATCCTCAACAGGAATCCTAGGAAAAGAGGGTATTGCCTTTGAGAGGAAACTCAATGCTGATGGGACCTACTGGAAACCTGAGCAGTATCCCAAAACCTCATGGGTTGCTGCAAAGGGACCTCCAGTGGATCCATCTACTTTATTTGGCTTTACATGTGAATATTCATATTCTTCTGGCGAGTCATTTAACTCCAACTATGAACTGTTCAAAAATCAGAATGGTGAAGTATTCGCTAGATATGTTGGCACTAACTGCAGGAACGGTCTCCCTATGAAGAAAATCCAGGTTCCCAAAAGGTGCCTTGAAAGTCTTCAGGTGAATGTCATCATGACACCACCTGTGAAGAATAGGAACCCCAGATCAAATTCTTCATATGGACCAAATTCCTCAGAAGGATCTAATTCCTAATATGGATCCAGATCCTCATATGAACATCATCGTGCTAACACTTCTGTTTTGGAGGGAAGATCTAAGGGTTATGAATATGTGCATTATTCTTCAAATCATTATGTTCATAAGTCGTCAAAGAATTTCTCTGCTTATTCATATGCTTACTCTGACCCCTCTTCTTTGAAACGAAGTGGACTGGCTTCAATGCCACCTTTCTCTTATGGAGCTCATAGAATGATGAACTCTTTGCCACCCTTCCAGATGTGGGTGGTGAAGAAAAAGAACTAATCTCTTATGCAGGGTCAGGTCTCCATACGAACTTAAACGTCTGAAGAATTTGCTGGAGACCTGAATATGCTTGAAAGGACGCAAGCTAATCATGAAGAAATGAATTTTCATTTCTCACGTCCTCATAATACTATATCTAGTCTATTGCTTGATGAAATTGATCTAATGAATTTGATGTCATATTATTCATTACTGAAGTATACGAGTTCATAAGATGCACTAATTCATCTGCAGGATGATCAACCCAAAGCCACTGAGTGGGTCCTCGGCAGTGGATGTACAAATCACATGACTGGTGATAGGAACTTATTGATGGACACTTCTTTATCTCCATCACATCTGAAGCATATCACCTACGCTGACAAAGGAAAAAGCAAGGTATTGGGTCTAGGTCAGGTTGCAATCTCAAAGGATCGACACATGGACAAAGTCATGCTTGTCGAGTCCTTAGGTTTCAATCTCATGCCTGTCTCAATGCTTTGTGATCTTGATATGGTTGTTGTGTTTGGCAAGTATCGTTGTGTTGTGATCGTGGAAGCTGACAATTCCAAAGTCTTCGAAGGCTTTAGGAGAGGAGATTTGTATATTGTTGATTTCTTTACAGGACCACAACCTGCTACATGTCTACTTGCAAAAGCTTCAGAAGGCTGGTTATGGCATCGACGACTTGGTCATGCTGGCATGAGGAACTTGCACACTCTCGCGAAGAAGAAGCATGTCATTGGCATCGAGAATGTCAAATTCCGCAAGGATCACCTGTACGGAGCTTGTGAAGCTGGAAAGATGACCAAGGCCAAGCATCCCTCAAAGACCATCATGACTACCACTCGTCCATTTGAATTTCTTCACATGGATCTCTTTGGCCCTACTCATTATGCCACATTCACTAATGTTGCATCTTTATATGGCTTTGTCGTTGTTGATGACTATTCTCGTTACACATGGGTGCATATCATCACCTACAAAACTGAAGTGTAGGAAGTCTTCAAACAATTTTCCTCGAGGGCTTCAACCAACTTTGGTGTGAAGATCAAGCACATAAGAAGTGACAATGGTTCCGAGTTCAAGAATACTGGTTTTGATGAACTTGGTATCACTCACGAGTTATCTGCTCCTTATACTCCTCAGCAGAATCGCATCGTGGAGCGCAAGAACATGACTCTTTTTGAGATGGCTCGCACTATGCTTGATGAATACACGATGCCTCCTTGCTTCTGGCCTGAGGCAATTGATACTGCATGCCACATCATCAACAGGGTATATCTTCACAAATTCTTCAAAAAGACATCATATGAATTCCTCACTGATAAGAAACCCAATGTGAGTTATTTCAAAGTCTTCGGTGCTAAATGTTGGATTAGAGATCCTCATCACAATTCTAAATTTGCACCAAAAGCACATGAAGGTTTTTTGCTTGGTTACGGAAAGGACTCGCACACCTATAGAGTCTTTAACACCTATCACCACAAGGTTGTTAAAACTGTAGATGTGCGGTTCGATGAAACTAATGGCTCGCAAAGAGAGCACCTACCTCCTATGCTAGATGAAATACCACTCGAGGAATCCATTAAGTTCAAGGCCACTGAGGATGTCATTCCTACCGAAGAATCTGCTGAAGAAGTCATTCAAGAATGTGAAGAACATCACGCTGGTGCACCTAAAGAAAATGGCTCTGAAGAAAATGCAGAGCCCCCTCAACGTTGTCAACCCGCTCATCCTCGCATTTCTAATGAAGTGCAGATTGAGAGAATCATCAACGACATCAAGGCACCAGGTCCTCTCACACGCTCAAAAGCTTCACATTTGTCTAACTTTTGTGGGCACTTTACTTTTGTCTCTATCACAGAGCCCACCAAAGTAGATGAGCATTTTTGGAGCCCGAGTGGATTCAAGCGATGCAAGAGGAATTACAGCAATTCGAGCTCAACAATCTCTGGGAACTTTTCAAGCGACCAGACCCTCGCAAGCACAATATCATCGGCACCAAATGGATTTAATGCAACAAGCAAGATGAAAATGGCCTTTTGGTGAGGAATATGGCACGGCTTGTAGCTTAAGGCTACAAACAGGTTGAAGGAATTGATTTCAATGAAACTTTTGCACCTATTGCTAGACTTGACGCTATTCGCATATTACTTGCTTATGCTAACCATCATAATATCATCTTATATCAAATGGATGTGAAAAGTGCATTCCTCAATTGTAAGCTTGAGGAAGAAGTATATGTTGCTCAACCCCCGGGTTTTGAAGATCCAAAGCATCCTGACGAAGTCTTCAGACACAGTAAGGCCCTCTATGGCCTCAAGCAGGCCCCTCGGGCATGGTATGATACTTTGAAGGAATTCCTCATGAAGAAAGTCTTCAAACCTGGTTCACTTGACCCAACTCTTTTCACCAAAACCTATGATGATGAATTATTCGTGTGCCAAATATATGTTGATGATATTATCTTTGGTTGTACTAACCAACATTACACTGATGAATTTGCCTATATGATGAGTGAGGAATATCAAATGTCTATGATGGGAGAATTGAAATTATTCTTAGCTCTCCAAATTCATCAACAACGCAACGACATCTTCATACCTCAGGAGAAATACCTCAAGGATGTGTTGAGGAAATTCGGCATGCAAGATTGCAAAGGCGTCAAAATCCCTATGCCCACAAATGGCCATTGTCGGTGTTAAAACTGACGGATCTCGGGTACGGGGTCCCGAACTATGCATCTAGGCGGATGGTAAAAGGAGGCAGGGGACATGAAGTTTTACCCAGGTTCGGGCCCTCTTGATGGAGGTAAAACCCTACGTCCTGCTTGATTAATATTGATGATATGGGTAGTACAAGAGTAGATCTACCACGAGATCAGAGAGGCTAAACCCTAGAAGCTAGCCTATGGTATGATTGTATGTTGTCCTACGGACTAAAACCCTCCGGTTTATATAGACACCGGAGAGGGCTAGGGTTACACAAGGTCGGTTACAAAGGAGGAGATATACATATCCGTATTGTCTAGCTTGCCTTCCACGCCAAGTAGAGTCGCATCCGGACACGAGACGAAGTCCTCAATCTTGTATCTTCATAGTCTAACAGTCCGGCCAAAGGATATAGTCCGGCTGTCCGGAGACCCCCCAATCTAGGACTCCCTCAGTAGCCCCTGAACCAGGCTTCAATGACGATGAGTCCGACGCGCAGTATTGTCTTCGGCATTGCAAGGCGGGTTCCTCCTCCAAATACACCACGGAAGAATTTGAATACAAGGATAGTGTCCGACCCTGCAAAATAAATTCCACATACCACCGTAGAGAGAATAATATTTCCACAAATCTAATTTGCTGACTTGTTTTGGCAACACGACCTTATGCCATGGCCCGGTGATTATTCGAACCGTTTCCTTTAACTATCCCCGCACATAACGCGAGGCAGTTTTTTGACACGTCTTGTCAAAGCAGAGATCGTGTTCCCCTAATTACAGGATTCTCATAAATACGGTCGTGGGTAACCCAACCGTGTCTAGGACTCCTAGATTATAGGCAAGTCCCAAACGGCTACAGAGAGGGCGCTTGATATTCACCCTCTTTATAAGGGGACAAGGTTTTACTTTTTCCCTCCCGTGCTCAATTGAATCCCCCCCCCCGCCTCGAGTTCTAACACCCAAAGCCCAGGTCAGGTGCTCCGGACCTTCAATCATGTCCAGATCTAGCCTTCAAGGCCGGTGGATGCCCTCCTCCGTTACGGAAGAAGACATCAAGAAGTTGAGGGAGGCCAGATACCTGACCGCGAGGTTTCGCATCGGCTGCCTGCCCAAGGGAAGGTCGTTCCTACTCCTAAACCCAGCGAAGACGTCGTGTTCATCTCCCACTTCCTCCGAGGTCTAGGCCTCACTCTGGATCCCTTCGTTAGGGGGTTGATGTTTTATTATGGGTTAGATTTCCACGATCTAGCCCCAGACTCCTTTCTCCATATCTCGGCATTTATTGTCGCATGTGAGGCATTCCTCCGCATTACCCCTCACTTCGGCCTGTGGCTCAAGACCTTTGATGTGAAGCCAAAGATGGTCGAGGGGCAGCATGTAGCGTGCAGAGCCGCATTAATAAGCAAGATCGCTGGAGCTCCATGGCCAAAGGGTTCTATTCCAGAGGTGTCCGGATTATGGCAACAGGAGTGGTTTTACATCACAGCTCCCAGAAGTGCCAAGTGGGCGGCTGCCCCTGCTTTCCGCTCAGGCCCTCCACCACAACTGATGTCATGGATTAGCAGAGGGCTGAGCTGGGGTCCAGCCAAGGACGTGCCTGTACTACAGAGCCGCATTCGAGATCTCTTCGAAGGAGATTTTAGTTTGTTTATGGTAATGCAAGTCATACTGGTTTGACGAATCCAGCCATGCAAACGCCGATCCCTCCGCATGTGGGAGTTCAACCCAGAAGGACCGCGCGCTATTCAGAATTTCCTCAGCCTGACGCACGAGGAGATGTATAAATCATTCTTCGGACCCCAGATAGAGTGTCCGGACCCTACCGGGGACGTGGGCCTGAGCAGCAACCGCACCGCCGACCAAGTAAGTTATCCTCTAGCCGAACACACCGTCTTTCATTTATCATGATGTCATTCTGAGAAATAGCTCTTTGACCAGGACTGGATAACAAAGGCGAAGATGATCTGGTGTTCGCCCCCCCCTTCCGGAAGGCTTGGAGTATCCGGTGCTGGAAAAGATGCTCAAGCTAGCACCTTGCCCGGAGCCCTCACAGGAAGATAAAGGGGGGGGATAAAGGGGGCGAAAGCGGGCCTCTAGTGCTACCCATCCCGACCGAGGGAACGGGCGCCTTTGTGAGGGAGGATAACCCAGGGGAGGAATCTGGTATTCTCTCACCCCCGGGGAAGGAAGAGGACTACCCCTGAAGATCCGGAAACCACGGTTTCCAAACGGGAGAAGAAGTCTCCACCAGAGGGTCCTGCCTTGGAGAGTGCTCTTGCCGCACAAAGTACGCGCGGGGATCTGCCCTCTAACGAGCTGTAAGTAATCAAAAAGTACTTTAATAGTGAAGATATACTATTTCACTTCTGAGGAGAATAACCGAAGCATTTATCTTGCAGTTCGGATCTTAGCCCTTCTCAACAGAGCTCGTCTTCGGGGGATCTTCTTCCGGAGATGATGGAGAGCGAAACGCCTCCCCCGGACTCCCCCGCTCAAGAAGCGGGCGACCTTGAAGTGTCGTCACGGAGGGCCTCTCCAGATCTGGTGAGGCCAGAAGATAATCCTATAGTCACCCGAAGTCCTCAGCGTCCGGCTCTTGAAGAGAGCAAACAAAAGAGTCCGGCACCGTCTGGTATGTGGTCGGACGTACTAAGGGAGCTATTGGAGCGAGCGGCCATCTCAGAAGAACACCGTACGTTAATGGGTATAGTGATGGAAAGAATTTCGTCCGCCGAAAGCGGATTGCATGAAGCCTTTATGAGTCTACTGACAGGCTTTGAGGTACGTGATACTTTTTGATAGTACCGCACATTTTTAGGTGTGCCCTGTGTAGATAGTAGCCCCTGAGACTCTGGTTGTCGTCGAGAACGGCGGCGAACAGAGGATCGTAGTCCCAGGTAGTAACCAAACTGCCTTTATGTGCAGGTGGTGGAAGCTCTGGTGGCTAGCCGGACTAATGAGTTTGCCCAACTAAAGCGGCAACTGGATGCGGCAGATGCCGACATCGAGCTATTAACAAGCGGCTTGACGAGGCATAGGGTAAGTAATGCTTTCTGGTGAATGTCTCATAGTAAGAGCAGCATGATGCTAGTATCTTTAATATGTTGTGACTGCAGATGGAGCTGCCACCGTGGAGACCCTTCGGGCGGAACTTGCCCGAGCCAAAGAACAAGCAAGGAGTAGTAATGCGGCTGCTTTGAAGGCGGCCGAAGAGTTGAGGGCCGAGAAGGCCGCGCATTGCGAGAGCAAAGAGAAAATGGCCAAGATGGCTGTAAAGTTAAAAGACACTGCCGACCATTGCCAGTTCCTTGAAGAAGAAAACCGAGTGAAGGCGACGGACCTTGAAAACACCACGATGACGACCAAAGACACCCGCTCTGCTATGAGAGCGAAGAAGGAGGAGCTGCGTGAAGCCGGGGATATTGCGGCTGGGAAGCCCTTCATGCTGCGGAGGAAGTTCGGAGATCCACGGTATGCCCCTCTGGATCGGCTGTGGAGTTCGGCAGACACATATATGGACTTGGTGGCGAGCGCTGTCGATGCCGCCAAATACTTCCAAGATCAAACAGATCGTGAAGTGGACAAGCTATTCTGGTCGCAATTTAACATTCCAGAGCGTCCGCTTTCATTGACTGATCAGCTAGCCGAATGGGCCGATCTCAATAGGTTGTCCGGACTCGCCATGAGGTCTGTCGTGGATCAGCTGTGGCCGGAAAAGCCGAAGCCGAACAGCTATTTTAGCTTAGTGCAGCAGTTCCTTGGTGCGGTGTCGCGCATCGATGCGATGAAGAGGTCGGCGTGCATAGAAGGCTCGCGGATGGCCCTTACCCGTGTTAAAGCATACTGGGCGGAGATGGATGCTACCACTGTTGCGGCAGAGGGTTCGGCCATAGGCCGAGTGGCTGCCGAGCACTATTTCAAAGAGTTTCCCGAGGGTGCTCGTTTGATAGAGGCCCAGTGCTCAAAGAATATTATGTTTGAGTGACATGTATTCCCATTGTAAACACAATGTTTTTGTGAAATTTATTAAGGGTGTGTTTATACTTTTGCCTGTAGTAATATGATGCCTCTTGTGTGGCCGTTTATGTATACATGTGTATAACCTGAAAGATTGCAGTCGTCGGCTTCAGCCCCCATGCATATAATGCGGACGTGTTCGCAGAAGACGCGTGTTCACAGTTAACCCAACGTCTTGGTCCTATTAAGGAGGTGATAGCGCAGCAAACGAGGCAACCGGACTATAATGCTTTAACACTTTCACTTAGCCATAGGAGTTTGACGGTGGGGCTACTATATAGCCCCTGGTGGCTCCGCACTCTCCCGAATTCGGGGCGCGTACATGCCTGGCCGGGAAACGGCCCTTCGTTAAGGCGGAGGAATTCTAACATTCCGATAGGTCATCGAGTGGTTGACCAGTCTCACACTATATCATGACAGTCAGTTTTTGGCTTTCTCTACTGAGGTGCTTGTCCGGATGACCTGGGGCACAATCGCAGTAGTTCTCCTAGTGCTACCTTAGCCGATAGAGCGGAACGTGAGGTACCAAAACATAGGAGCCGGGCAAACCCAACATTTGACAAAAGACATGATTCGGAGCTGATGCATATAAGGCCAAACTCGTGACGCCGAACACTCCCTAAGGTATTCAGTCTTTATGGTATAAACCGGGCCTAAACAGTGCCCTTTGTAAGAAGCCCCTGGTGTCCAGGTACGTGCATTATACGTGGCCACATGCCAAGACGCCATCATCCTTCTCAATTGTACTGAGAATCCGAGGGATGTGTATCAACAAGAGACAGTAAAAAAGGTTGACGTAGGGTCTTAATCTAAAAAGAATCCTTGGGATGGGTCCCTGCTGCACGTCTGCGCCTGTGTCTCCGTTGTGCCGTATCGTGGACGGGTGTAGCACGATGGTCATCTGTAAAAGATAGGAACTTAGGTGAAAAGTTGTCGTGCAAACATGTAGGTTTTAAAGAAACCATGTAAATTTCAAGATGAGTAAAAATTGCCACTTGTCTGCACGCGTTGAGCCCCTTGTGTTTGTGATAGGGGTGTGGCCATCAAACCTGTACGAATTTCATATAGCTGCGCCGGACTCGTCTAACCATGTCCATGGTCTTGACGACCTATCGAATACTTTAGTTGGTGAGGCCGTTTTAGTGTGCGGCTGCCGAGGTAGCAGCACCCTCCTCGGCACGCAGGGATCGCTCAATATTTCCATTTACTGTAATGATGCCACGTGGACCAGGCATCTTAAGCGTGAGGGAAGCGTAATGCGGTATTGCACTAAAGCGAGAGAAGGCTTCGCGTCCAGGTAGTGCTTGATAGCCACTTTGGAACGGAGCAATGTGGAAGGTTAAATTTTCACTAGGGAAGTTATCGGGGAAGCCGAATATAACTTCTAGTAGCAGGGAGCCCGTGCAATGAGCCCCTGGGCCTGGCGTTACTCCTTTAACAGTAGTATTGCTGAGGCAAATTTTCGTTGGGTCTATCCCCATTTTGCGGATTGTGTCCTGATATATCAGGTTTAGACTGCTGCCACCGTCCATCAGGACTCATGTGAAATGGTATCCGTCAATTATTGGGTCTAATACCAGGGCAGCCCATCCTGCGTGCCGGATACTTGCTGAGAATCATGATGGTCGAAAGTGATAGGCCTTCGGGCGTACTTTTCTAGGAGTGCCGTTTTGGTTTTTTCCATTGATCATGTGTAGCACGTTTACTGTTTTGACTTCTGGTGGAAATTTCTTTTGTTCCCCAGCATCTCCCTTGAGAGGCTCATTCTCATCTTCCCTTGGTGTATCCTCCCCCTTGTGTACGGTGTTGAGCTTGCTGGACTGCTTGAAGACCCAACATTCTCTGTGGGTATGATTAGCGGGTTTACCAGGGGTGCTATGGATCTGACATATTTGGTCCAGAATTTTGTTGAGGCTGGACAGTTCATCTCTGGCGCCTTTAGAGGGCGGCTTTTGCTGACCTAGCCGAGAGCTTCTGAATCCGGCATTTACCGCCGTGCTCTTCGGGCTGTCTTCTTTATTCCGGCGCTTATTATTTTTGCTGCGTCGTGATTTCCCGTTTTCATCTCTAACTTCGGATGTACGTGGGTCGCTGGTGCTGCATCTAGCAAGCCAGTTGTCCTCACCTGCGCAAAAGCGGGTCATGAGGCTTGTTAATGCTGCCATTGTTCTCGGCTTTTCTTGGCCGAGGTGTCTGGCAAGCCATTCGTCGTGGACGCTATGCTTAAAAGCTGCCAAGGCTTCGGCATCCGGACAGTCAACTATTTGGTTCTTTTTAGTAAGAAACCTGTTCCAAAGCTTTCGGGCTGACTCTCTGGGCTGTTGAGTTATATGACTCAAATCGTCCGCATCCGGAGGTCGGACACAAGTCCCTTGAAAATTTGCCCAAAAAGCGTCTTCGAGCTCTTCCCAGCTTCCAATGGAGTTTTCGGGGAGGCTTTTAAGCCAGTGCCGAGCTGGCCCTTTGAGCTTGAGGGGTAAGTACTTGATGGCGTGGAGATCATCTCCTCGAGCCATATGGATATGGAGGATATAGTCCTCAATCCAGACCCCAGGGTCTGTTGTTCCGTCGTATGCCTCTATGTTTACGGGTTTGAATCCCTCTGGAAATTCATGGTCCAGCACCTCATCGGTGAAACATAGGGGGTGTGCGGCACCCCTGTATCTGGGTGTACCACGTTGTTCGGATGTTTGTTGTGTTGCATCGTATGCTAGAGCGCGCTTGTGTGGTCCATAGATGGATCTGGTTGCGCCGTCCTTTTGATGCGAGCCCTCGCGTGGATCGCGTATTGGCTTCTGTGTGGCATTGTTTGCCGCTGTATGTTGGCCGTGAGGACGTCTATCCGGCCAAGCGGCTGTTTTGATTTTTGGTTGCGGGGGATCTAAGTCCTCCTCATCGAATTCAGGTAGCAACTTCCGCTTCGGGTAGCTCTTGGTGGGGGATTACCGCCGTACTTTGCTGCTGCGTTGAGTACTTTGCTCCATCTGATTCCGAGTGTGTCTTGTGCAGCCTTGAGTCTTTGCTTCTGCTTTTTTAGACTCCTCGCGGTGGCAACAAGCCTTTGACGGGCATTCTGTTGCTCCGGGTGTTTGTCCGGTGTGAGGTCATCCAGACTATTATCTTTGACAGAGTCAGGTTGTTCGGTTTGATTCTTCGTGTTGCCGTGATCCGGCGATGGTTCACCCTGCTCTAATGCTGGGTCTATATGATCGTTGTTTCTGTCGAGGCGGGATTTGGAGCGGCGCTTACGCCGCCGCTTTGACTGCTTCTTGAGGGGACAACCCTTCGTTGCGTCCTTCCGTTCCTCGTCGTCGTTTTCTTTTGGTGTGTTCACCATGTATACGTCATGTGATGAAGTGGGCGTCCAGTGCCCTGTGGGCAGTGGTTCCTGTTCGTCTCCTGCATCGTCACCCATACCGTTGATGTCTTCGGAGTCGAGGTCGAGCATGTCGGTTAAGTCATCGACAGTGGATACTAAGTGGGTGGTGGGTGGGCGGTGAATTTCTTCGTCGTCCGCATCCCAGTCCCGCCGGACATAGTTCGGCCAGGATCCTCCTGACAAGGAGAGAGACCTTAATGAGTGTAGTATATCGCCGAAGGGCGAGTGCTGAAAGATATCCGTGGAGGTAAACTCCATGATCGGCGCCCAATCGGATTCGATAGGAATGGGCGCAGGCGGTTCGGAGTCCGTGGCCGGAGAAAGATCCGACAGTTTAACAATACGGCTCTCATGCAAGGTAAGGTCGATGTTCGGCTAGATCGCCGCTGAGGGTAAGGCCTCCGTGGCGGGGTCCATCCACCCGTCCATGGACAGCGCAACTGGCTTCGAATCGAGGGTCGGAGCGGCTGCCGGTGCGATCTCCTAAACACTGTCTGATGGTAGAGCTAAATCATACTCATCGTGACCGCGTGACGCACAAGGCAGAGGCTCGAATCCATCGAAGATCAAGTCTCCGTGGACATCGGACGTGTAGTTTAACCTTCCAAACCTGACCTGGTGGCCAGGGGCATAGCTTTCAATCTGCTCTCAGATGGCCAAGCGAATTGGCCCGCAGTGCAAAGCCGCCGAATACAAAACTCTGTCCGGGAAGAAAAATCTCACCCTGGACTGCATCGCTATCAATGATAGAAGGGGCCATCAAGCCTAACGACGACGACACAGAGGAACTCTCAATGAAAGCACCAATGTCGGTGTCAAAACCGGCGGATCTCGGGTAGGGGGTCCCGAACTGTGCGTCTAGGCGGATGGTAACAGGAGGCAGGGGACACGAAGTTTTACCCAGGTTCGGGCCCTCTTGATGGAGGTAAAACCCTACGTCCTGCTTGATTAATATTGATGATATGGGTAGTACAAGAGTAGATCTACCACGAGATCAGAGAGGCTAAACCCTAGAAGCTAGCCTATGGTATGATTGTATGTTGTCCTACGGACTAAAACCCTCCGGTTTATATTGACACCGGAGAGGGCTAGGGTTACACAAGGTCGGTTACAAAGGAGGAGATATGCATATCCGTATTGCCTAGCTTGCCCTTCCACGCCAAGTAGAGTCCCATCCGGACACGAGACGAAGTCTTCAATCTTGTATCTTCATAGTCTAACAGTCCGGCCAAAGGATATAGTCCGGCTATCCGGAGACCCCCCAATCCAGGACTCCCTCAGCCATCTATGCACTGATGAAAATGGTATTGACTTCGATCAAAAGGTATAGCGCTCCATGATTGGCTCTTTATTGTATCTATGTGCATCTAGGCCAGATATTATGCTTAGTGTTTGCATGTGTGCCCGTTTTCAAGCTACATCGAAGGAATCACACCATAAGGCTATTTAGCATATTCTTCGATATCTAGCTCACACACCAACACTCGGATTATGGCATTCCAAGGGCTCGGCTTCTGATCTCATTGGATATTCTGACTCTGACTATGCTGGTGATCGTGTGGACCGCAAGTCAACATGAGACACATGCCATTTCCTCGGACGATCTTTGGTATGTTGGTCCTCGAAGAAGCAGAACCACGTATCACTCTCTACTACTGAAGCTGAGTACATTGCTGTTGGTTCATGATGTGCTCAATTACTATGGATGAAGCAAACCCTCAAGGACTATGGCATCAACATGAAGAATGTGCCTCAATGAGAGTGCCATCAAGATTTCTCATAACCCAGTTCAGCACTCGAAGACAAAGCACATTGAGATTCGTCATCATTTTCTTCGTGATCATGTGTTGAAGGGCGACATCTCTATCAAGCACGTGAAGACTGAAGAACATCTAGCCGATATCTTCACAAAGCCCTTGGATGAGAAGAGGTTTATCAAGTTGCGGTGTGAGCTAAATATCTTAGAATCTTCGAATGTTCTTTGAAAAGGACACACATCCTAACACTTATGCAAATTGATGACTCAGATGTGCAACACACGAAGTAACATTTTTCTTCAATCAATGAAGACTAACCCTCTAAGTGTGAAGAAGTTAACGAACAATTTGGTTCTCAGAGCCCTACGACAATTGTACGCGGCGTCTGAAATCATTATTCTTATACGGTGGGTCACGCCACCAACAAAAGTTGAAAATCTTCAATTTGAGTATTTGTTCAGTTTTGAAATTACTCAGTTGTTCAAATTCTTCAACTTCGCATAGTCTTCACTCTTTCCGTTTGTGTTCTTCATTGGCTATATATATTTGAGTTTTTAGTCCTCTATAGCATTCACTTATTGCTAATTCTTCATGTTGACTTTTCTGCTAAGTGAAAGAGGATCACCCTGTCTAACTCCACACTTGCATTTAAATTGCTTCCCAGGAATACCATTAAGTAGAACAGAGGAGGAACTTGTTGAAATAATTTCCTTAACCCAGCCCAACCACTTATCATCAAACCCTTTATGTTTCAGCATCTGAAGAATGACCTCATGCTCCACAGTATCAAAAGCTTTGGCAACATCCAGTTTGAGAATTATGATTGGCCTCTTGGATTGCTTACACCGATGAATATACTCAAAAGCCTATGCTAGACAGTTTTGAATTAATCTACCTTTGAGAAATCCATATTGGTTCTTGTGTATACATTGAAGTATCACTTTCTGCAACCTGTTCACCAACAACTTAGTTAAAAAAATTAAACAAGTGTTGGTGAGGGATATGGGTTGAAAAACACCTGGTCCTTCGGGAGAAATGATCTTGGGGATGAGAGTGATGAGAGAACCATTAATGTTTTCAGGTGATAATTTCCCCTCATAAAAATCCCTAATAAGCCTCAAGAAATCCTTCTCAATTATGGGCCAACAACGTTTGGAAAAAAACCCATTAAAGCCATCAGGACCGGGTGCCCGATCAACTAGAAATTCCTTCAAGACCTTTTTAATATCCTCATCTGTAAATGGCAAATATAGCTCCTCCAGGCCTGGGACTGGCTATATTAATTGGTCCAAATCATAGCCCATAGATATCCCTTGGGCCTGGCCCATCCTAGATTTAAATGAGGCCCAAAGAATTCCCTCCATCTGTGAATGGTCAGTCACTGGATCTACCATTTCATTGGTTTTCAAACTGGAGATATAATTCTTCCTCATTCGCTCTAAGGCCATACCATGGAAGAATTTTGAGTTTTCCTCCCCAACCTTAATATATCGAATAGTGCACCTCTGTTTCAAGTATATATAATGAATCTTTCATAGATGCTCATAGTGAAACTTAACAATTCTCCTAAAATTGAACTCAGGTCTGGTCAGATGCCGGACTTCTTCCAGTTGATCAAAGTGGAGGATCACCTTGCTACAATCAACAGTTAGCTTCTTGATGTAGGATAATTTATTGCTCCAAACTTCAAGTCATACCTTAAACGCTTAAATTTTTTAGTGACAATAGCAGATGCAGATAGATTCGCAAAAACCGATGAGTCCCATAATTTCTTTACGCAATGCATAAAACTAGGCATATCAACCCAGAAATTTTCAAACCTAAAAATCTTGGCCACAGGAAGTGTCGTGTTAGTGGAAACTATCGAGGTTAATGACACCTATGGGATCACAGGGAATCCCTACTGTGGTTGACGGGGCGTGGAGCTATGGAAAGAGTGGGTTTAGAAGATGAACGCGGGGGAATTTTATCCAGGTTCGGGCCGCAAACGATGCGTAATACCCTAATCCTGCTTTGGTGTATATTTGGTGTTCTTGGGTCCTTGAACTGGCTGCAGTGCATGCCTAGCCCAAAAAGTCCGAATCCGTCCTCACTACGCCTTGACCCTCCTTTTATAGTCAAAGGGGGTAACCACAATGGCACACAGGAGGTGGAAAGTGTCTACAGTGTCCAAGTCTATCTTTAGGAACCATAGGACACACACATTTAATGCGCTGCCGATGTGCCCTCTAACTTTATCGGGGACGGCAAGGAAGCTCGTCTCGTCTGTCGCCGCCTCACCTTGCTTCGACTCGCGTCCAAGCTGACAAGGCATGCAGCGCCATGCTGGCCGGCTGGCTGCTGCGCTAGTGCGGTGGCAGGGTCTTCTCGAAGATCTGCATGCCACCACACAGGTGCTTTCCTGGTTGGCCTAGGAGCTGCATGCTGCCACGTAGGTGCATGCCTAGTTGGCAGGCCGGCTGCTGTGCCGGAACGACCATGGGGCAGTGAAATTTGGATAAGTGCGGGCCTGGTTGTGACCCTGCAGATGTCCCCGGCAAGGGTCTTGTCGAGGCCCCGACAAGGATAATGCCGGGGTCTTGTGGGCGTCCCCGGCAAGGGTCTTGCCGGGGGGGCTTTGTCTTCTGGTTCTTGTCTAGTGTTGCAGGCCTCTGTTCATCACAATGATCTGCATGCCACCATGGAGGCGCTCCCGAGCCTTGGTCTTGACGTTGTCGATGGCGTCATAATTCTCAGGCTCAAAGGTGGCGGTCTTGATGGTGTTGGGCAAGTTGCCCCGGCAATGCTCGTGCTGGGGCAGCGTAGGTCGTCCCCGGCAAGGCTCTTCCGAGGGAAACCCATCTTGTCCCTTTGCTCTTTGCGCCTCTGGCTTCAGTGTTGTTCGGGTAGTCTTGTATCTTCGCTTCCTCTACCCCGCCAAGCATGGTCGCAGGTGCGGCTGAGGGAGTCCTGGACTAAGGGGTCCTCCGGCGTCCGGCCTGTTGGCCATGGGCTGAACTGATGGGCTGTGAAGATATGAAGACCGAAGACTGCACCCGTGTCTGGATGGGACTATCCTTGGCGTGGAAGGCAAGCTTGGTGTCGAATATGTAGATTCCTTTCTTTGTAACTGACCTTATATAACCCTAGATCCTCCGGGTGTCTATATAAACCGGAGGACTTAGTCCGGATAGGGGACTCATTATCATAGCCATACTAGCTAGACCTCTAGGGTTTAGCCATTACGATCTCGAGGTAGATCAACTCTTGTAATACTTCTATTCATCAATATCAATCAAGCAGGACGTAGGGTATTACCTCCATAGAGAGGTCCCGAACCTGGGTAAACATCGTGTCCCTTGTCTCCTATTACCATCGACCTTAGACTCACAGTTCGGGACCCCCTACCCGAGATCCGCCGTGTTTTGAAACCGACATTGGTGCTTTCATTGAGAGTTCCACTGTGCTGTCGCCAAAAGGTTTGATGGCCCCTTTGATCGTCAATAATGACACTGTCCAAGGAGAAACTTTCCTTCCCGGACAGATCTTCGTGTTCGGCAGCTTCGCACTGCGGGCCAACTCATTTGGCCATCTGGAGCAGATCGAAAACTACGCCCCTGGCCATCAGGTCAGATTTGGGAGCTTGAACTACGTTGCGGACATCCATGGAGACTTGATCTTCACCGGATTCGAGACCGCGGTAGCCGCTCCCGGTCACCTCGATGATCATGACCTAAATCTGTCATCTTGCCGCATCCAGGAGATTGCCCCTGTAACTGCTCTGGCCCTAGATCCGGAGCAAGCTGCACCATCCAAGGATGGGAGGATCAACCCCACTACAGAGGCCACAGATTCCACGGCATTGGAGCTGCACATAGACTTAACCTCTCACGACGTTTTTGTCAGCGGAACTCTGTACTCATGTCCGGTCGTAAGTTCTGAACCACGTGAGCCCGCGGACGCCGAACTTGATTGTTTGTCGATCTTCTAATTCAGCGCCGCAGACATCTTCCAGCACTTGCCTTCGGGCGATGTGCTAAACTCATTTAAAAACCTGTCCTTGGCGGAGGACTCACAGCCGAACTATATCCGGCTCGAACTAGGGGCTGACGGTGGAGAATTTTGCTTCCCACCCGCCACCCACTTCATAGCCACGGTCGAGGATTTGACGGACGGACTTGATTACGACTCCGAAGACATCGGCGGTATGGACAATGATGCCAGAGAAGAAGAGGCCCAGAACCCGCCGTTCACCGGACGTTGGACGGCCACTTCCTCGTATGATGTATACATGGTGGATGCAACAAAGGAGAACAGCGACGAGGACAAGGAAGATCCAGTTGAGGATAAACCTTCTGAAATATAGTCCAAGCGCCGGCGTCAGTGGCACCGCTCTAAGTCACGCCGCAGTAAAGACAGCAACACCGGCACAAGAAAAGATAACACTCCAGAAAGGTGTCGAAGACAACGAAGACCCTGTCGATACAACTAATGAACAAGATGAACGGGAAGGCGGGCAGGTTAGCCCTGTTAAACAGGCCACACACGAAGATTCAGAGGACGATAACTACCTTCCGCTCTCCGAGGACGAGGTGAGCCTCGGCACCGAGGATTTCATCGTGCCTGAGGAACCTCTTGAGCAGGAGCGCTTCAAGCCCCAGCTAATTGCCACTGCAAGGAGCCTGAAAAAGAAGCAACAACAGCTTCAAGCTAACCAAGATCTGCTCATTGATAAACGGACCGATGTCCTAGCAGCCAAAGAATATGGCCTCAAGCACCCAACCAAAAGCTACCCAAAGCGCAAATTGCTACCTCAGTTTGACAAGGAGGCGCCGGAATACATACCTCCATTGTACAATGCGGCTGACCGACCACCACGTGGTCGAGAAAAAACGGCAACTCACGCCGAACACCAGCCAGCCCCACCTCAGCGCACAGGTAGAGGCAAATTAACCCACGGTCACACATATGACCTCCGTAAAAACCTGAATAATAAAGCAGGACATACTAGATCAATCTACGGATCGCGAGGATGTGCACTCAGGGACGTCTACGTGATAGAGCCAGTCGCCCCAAAATTTAATCCATGGTCGTCATGCCCGATCACCTTTGATCGCCGGGATCATCCGACCAGTATCCTTCATGGTGGCTCAGCTGCACTTGTCCTAGATCCAATAATTGATGGGTTCCACTTGACTCGCGTCCTTATGGATGGAGGTAGCATCCTTAATCTGCTCTATCAGGATACAACGCGAAAAATGGGCATGAACCCATCTCGGATCAAGCCCACCAGGACTACCTTCAAAGGAGTCATACCAGGTGTAGAGGCCCGCTGTACGGGCTCAATCACACTAGAGGTTGTCTTCGGATCTCCGGACAACTCCCGAAACAAGGAGTTAATCTTCGATATCGTTCCTTTCCGCACCAGCTATCACACACTGCTCGGACAAATTGCGTTTGCTCGATTCAACGCAGTACCACACTATTCTTATCTCAAGATCAAGATGCCCGGTCCATGTGGTGTCATAAAAGTCAACGGAAATACGGAACGCTCCCTCCGTACAGAAGAGCACACAGCTGCCTTAGCAGCAGAAGTACAGAGCGGCCTTCTCAAGCAGAACCTTAACTCGACTGCCGAGCCCATGGACACCGTTAAGAGGGTGTCGGATGTGGGGTTCCGGAAAACCCTTAAGGTTCGAACACTGGGGTGCACGCGAAGTCTTTGCTTCCTACCAATCTACGCCCTAGCTCACTAAGATCTTGCGGACGAACTCGACGAACTCGCAACAAAGAAAGACACAAGATTTATACTGTTTCGGGCCACCGTTGTGGTGTAATACCCTACTCCAGTGTGGTGGTGGTGGATTGCCTCTAGGGCTGATGATGAACAGTACAAGGGAAGAACAACCTCCTGAGGTTGAGGTGTTCTTGAGCTTGGTGAGCTTGTGTGTGTGAGGATGGTCTGAATGATCCGTCCCCTCAATGGTCCGTCCCTTGCTCATTCGTCCCTTGCTAAGGTGGTGGCTAGCCCTATTTATATTGACCCTGGTCCTCTTCCCAAATATCGAGCGGGAAGGGAGCCAACAATGGCGGGCTAATTCGAAGGGGGGCAGCTAGTACAAGCTATCCCGACAAAAGTGGTTTTCGCCTGCCAAAGGCTCTGGTGGTGACGCCGCCTTGGGCTCCATGATGACCTCCGTATTGCCGTCCTCCTGGTCTTGGTCTCGTTGCACCAATATAGCAACCTTTGCCTGCTGCCTCGGTACTCTTAGCCTGCGCTGGCCTCCTTAGCACCAAAGAGGAAACAAGGACGCTGCGCGCGCTGGCGCTCGCCTGGTGCCGTGCGTCATGGCTCACGTCATGAGGGCCTTGTGAGGTTTGCCCCGCCTTGATGTCTCTGCTCCTCGTGAGCCTGCCTAGCTAGGCTACTCCCGAGGAGGTCTTGCGTCGTCCGCCTCGCGAGGCTTGGACCCTCGCGAGGGTCTTGGATGCTTTGTTGGTGAAGATTGGACGTACAGCCTGCTAGCTGAGCCACGCCGCGGGCCACAGACAGGCAAGTCTGGGGACCCCTGTTCCCAGAATGCCGACAGTAGCCCCCGGGCCCATGGTGCGCTCGGGCTTGGCTTCGCGGCGAAGCCAAGGGCCAAGTACGGAGCGCCGTGGGCCCCCAAAGCCTGCGGCCTCGATTGGCACGTGGCAGTTGATTGGACGTGGGCGTCTCTGCTTCCCCATGCTTGCCTCGACAACTGCTTGACCTGACAAAAAGGCTGGCGCAGGAAACACTTGCCTTTGTTGCTTCTTCCTTGCTTCGCTCTAGATCCCCTTTCTTGCTCTTCGCCGCCGCTACCTCCAGATCTGCCCAAGTCTTGCTCCGCATCTGCCTCTCATGGCGCCGAGCAAGGTCAAGACTTCCTCGGCACCGGCTTGGTACGAGCCAGCTCTCAAGGCGCCCACCGTCACGGAGAAGAGCCTCGCCTCCGTGCGCCTGCTGACAGCGGGGGAGAGCAACGAGTGGGGGAAGACGGAGCTCCGGCTTGCATCCGACGAGCCGGAGCTTGAGGGGCGCACCTTCTTCCCCTTCTTCTCGAGCAGCGTCGTTGTCGGTGTCAAAACCGGCGGATCTCGGGTAGGGGGTCCCGAACTGTGCGTCTAGGCCGGATGGTAACAGGAGGCAAGGGACATGAAGTTTTACCCAGGTTCGGGCCCTCTTGATGGAGGTAAAACCCTACGTCCTGCTTGATTAATATTGAAGATATGGGTGTTACAAGAGTAGATCTACCACGAGATCAGAGAGGCTAAACCCTAGAAGCTAGCCTACGGTATGATCGTATGTTGTGATTTTTGTCCTACGGACTAAAACCCTCCGGTTTATATAGACACCAGAGAGGGTTAGGGTTACACAAGGTCGGTTACAAAGGAGGGGATATCCATATACATATTTCCTAGCTTGCCTTCCACGCCAAGTAGAGTCCCATCCGGACACGAGACGAAGTCTTCAATCTTGTATCATCATAGTCTAACAGTCCGGCCAATGGAGATAGTCCGGCTGTCCGGAGACCCCTAATCCAGGACTCCCTCAGTAGCCCCTGAACTAGGCTTCAATGACGATGAGTCCGGCGCGCAGTTGTCTTCGGCATTGCAAGGCGGGTTCCTTCTTCGAATACATCACAGAAGAAGTTGAATACGAGGATAGTGTCCGACCATGCAAAATAAGTTCCACATTCCACCGTAGAGAGAATAATGCTTTCATAGATCTAATCCGCTAGCTTGTCCTGGCAACATGATGTTACGTCGTGGCCTGGTGATTATTTGAACCGTTTCTCTTAACCAGCTCCACACATAACGCGAGGCGGTTTCTTGACACGTCTCGCCAAAATAGAGATCGTGTTCCCCTGATTACGGGGTTCTCATTAATGCGGTTCGTGGGTAACCCAACCGTGTCTAGGACTCCTAGATTATAGCTAAGTCCAAAACAACAACGGAGAGGACGCTTGATATTCACCCTCTTTATAAGGGGACAAGGTTTTCGCTTTTTCCCTCTCGTGCTCAACCAAACCCTTCCCTCGCCTCGAGTTCTAACACCCAAAGCCCAGGTTAGGTGCTCCAGATCTTCAATCATGTCCGGATCCAGCCTTCAAGGCCGATGGATGCCCTCCTCCGTGACGGAAGAGGACATTAAGAAGTTGAGGGAGGCCAGATACCTGACCGCCGAGGTTTCGCATCGGCTGCCTGCCCGAGGGTGGGTCGTCCCTACTCCCAAACCCAATGAGAACGTTGTGTTCGTCTCCCACTTCCTCCGAGGTCTAGGCCTCACTGTGGATCCTTTCGTCAGGGGCTTGATGTTCTATTACGGGCTAGATTTCCACGACCTAGCTCCGGACTCCTTTCTCCACATCACGACATTTATTGTCGTGTGTGAGGCCTTCCTCCATGTGACCCCTCACTTCGGCCTGTGGCTCAAGACCTTTGAAGTACAACCGAAGGTGATCGAGGGGCCGCATGCAGCGTGCGGAGGTGCATCAATAGGCAAGATGGCAGGAGCTCCATGGCCGAAAGGTTCCTTTCCAGAGGTATCCGAATTATGGCAACGGGAGTGGTTCTATGTCACGGCTCCCCGAAGTGCCAAGTGGGCGGCTGCCCCCGCTTACCGCTCGGGCCCCCCACCACAACTAATGTCATGGATTAGCAAGGGCCTGAGCTGGGGTCCAGCCAAGGACGTGCCTATACTACAAAGCCGCATCAGAGATCTCTTCGAGGGAGATTCTAATTTGGTTGCGGTAATACAAGTTATGTTGGTTCGTCAAGTCCAGCCACGCAAACGCCGGCCCCTGCGCTTGTGGGAGTTCAACCCAGAGGGACCATGTGCCATTCAAAGTTTCCTCGACCTGACGCACGAGGAGATGTACAAGTCATTCTTCGGACCTCAAGTGGAGTGTCCGGATATCACCGAGGACGTGGGCCTGAGCAGTAATCGCGTTGCCGAACAAGTACGAAATCCTCTAGCCGAACACACTGTCTTTTATTCAAGGTTATTTTTGAGAGTTTGCTTTTTGACCAGGACTGGCTAACGAAGGCGAAGATGATTCGGTGTTTGGCCCGCCTCCCTGAGGGTTTGGAAAATCCGGTATTGGAGAAGATGCTCGAGGTCGCACCTTGCCCGGAACCCTTGAAGGAAGATACCGAGGGGGATAATACGGGCGAACGCGGGCCCCCATCGCTACCCGCTCCGACCGAGGGAATGAGCATTTCCATAAAGGAGGACGACCGTGGGAGGAAAAGGACTGCTTCCGAGGATTCGGAAGCCGAAGCCTCCAAACGGGAGAAGAAGTCTCCCACAGAGGGTTCTGCCTCAGGGGTGCTTTTGCCGCACAAAGTCCGCGAGGGGATCTTCCCTCCAACGAGTCGTAAGTGATCCAAAATATTTTAATAGTAAGAGTATGATATGTTTTTCATCTGAGAAAACAACCACCGCATATATCTTGCAGTTCGGGCCTCAGCCCCTCTCAAATGAGTTCGTCTTCGGGGGATCTTCTTCCGGAGATGATGGAGAGCGAAACGCCTCCCCCGGACTCCTCTGCTCCAGAAGCGGGCGACCCCGAAGTGTCGTCGCGGAGGGCCTCTCCAGATCCGGTGAGGCCAGAAGATAGTCCCTTAGACCCCAGAAGTCCCCAGTGTCTGGCTCCCGAAGAGAGCATACGAAAGAGTCCGGCATCGTCTAGTGTGCGGTCGGACGTTCTGAGGGAGTTGGTGGGGCGAGCGGCCATCTCAGAAGAGCACCGTACGCTAATGGGTACGGTGATGGAGAGAATCTCGTCCGCTGAAAGCGGGTTACATGAAGCCTTTATCAGTCTATTGACAGGCTTTGAGGTATGTGAGATAATATGTGATAGTACTGCACATTTTATAGTAGCCCCTGAGACTCTGGTTGTCGTTGAGAACGGCAGCGAACAGAGGATCAAATTCCCAGGCAATAACCAATCTGCTTTTATGTGCAGGTGGTGGGAGCTCCGGTGGCTAGCCGGACTAGGGAGTTTGCCCAATTAAAACGGCAACTGGATGCGGCAGACGCCGACATCGAGCTTGTTAACAAGAGACTTGACGAGGCATAGGGTAAGTATTATTATCCGGTGAACGCCACATAGTAAGAGCAGCATAATGCCAGTATCTTTAATATGTTGTGACTGCAGATGGGGCTGCCACCGTGGAAGCCTTGCGGGCAGAACTTGCCCGAGCCAAGGAACAAGCGAGTAGTAATGCGGCTGCTTTGAAGGCGGCCAAAGAGTTGAAAGCCGAGAAGCCGCACATTGCGAGAGCCAAGAGAAGATGGCCAAGATGGCCGTAGAATTGAAAGACACTGCCGACCGTTGCCGTGTCCTTGAGAAAGAGAACCAAGTGAAGGCAACGGACCTTGAGAAGGCCGCGGCGGCAGACAAGGACACCCGTTCTGCTATGAGAGCGAAGAAGGAGGAGCTGCGGGAAGCCGGGGATATTGCGGCTGGAAAACCCTTCATGTTACGGAGGAAGTTCGGAGATCCATGGTATGCCCCTCTGGATTGGCTGTGGAGCTTAGCAGATGCGTATATGGATTTGGCGGCGAGCGCTGCCGATGCAGCCAAGTACTTCCAAGGTCAGACAGATCGTGAAGTGGACAAGCTGTTCTGGACGCAATTCCACGTTCCAGAGCGTCCGCTTTCATTGACTGACCAGCTAGCCGAATGGGCCGAACTGAATAGGTTGTCCGAACTCGCCATGAGGTCTGTTGTGGATCAATTATGGCCGGAAGGGCCTAAGCCGAACAACAATTTCAGCTTAGTGCAGCAGCTCCTTGATGCAGTGCCGCGCATTAATGCGATGAAGAGGTCGGCGTGCATAGAAGGCTCGCGGATGGCCCTTGCCCGTGTTAAAGCATACTGGGTGGAGATGGACGCTACCACTGTTGCGGCGCAGGGTTCGGCCATAGGCCGTGTGGCTGCCGAACACTATTTCGAGGAAGTTCTCGAGGGTTCTCGTTTGATAGAGGCCCAGTGCCCGAAAAATATTATGTTTGAGTGATATGTATTCTCATTGTAAACATAATGCTTTTATGAAGTTTTTATAAGGTTGTGTTTATACTTTTGCCTGAAAGTAGTATGATGCCTCCTGTGCGGCCGTTTATGTATACATGTGTATAACCTGAAAGATTGCAGCCGTCGGCTTCAACCCCCACGCATATAATGCGGAGGTGCTCGCAAAAAACGAGTGTTCACACTTAACCCAATGTCTTGGTCCTGATAAGGAGGTGATAGCGCAGCGAGCGAGGCAACCGGACTATAATGCTTGAACACTTTCACTTAGCCATAGGATTTTGACAGTGGGGCTACTAGATAGCCCCTGGTGGCTCCGCACTCTCCCGATCGCGGGGTGCGCATATGCCTGGCCGGAAAACGGCCCTTCGTTAAGGCGGAGGAATTCTAACATTCCGATAGGTCATCGAGTGGTTGACCAGTCTCACGCTATATCATGACAGTCCGTTTTCGGATTTCTCTACTGAGGCGCTCGTCCGGATGAACCAGGGCACAATCGCAGTAGTTCTCCTGGTGCTACCTTAGCCGGCAAAGCGGAACGTAAGGCACCAAAACACATGAGCCGGGCAAACCCAACATTTGACCAAAGATAATGATTCGGAGCTGATGCATATAAGGCCGAACTCGCGACGCCGAACACTCCCTAAGGTATTCGGTCTTTATGGTATAAACCGGTCCGAAATAGTGCCGCTTGTAAGAATCCCCTTGTGTCCAGGTACGTGCGTTATTCTGACGTGGCCACATGCAAAGACGTCAGCATCCTTCTCAATTGTGCTGAGAATTCGGTGGATATGTATCAACAAGAGACAGTAAAAATGGTTTATGCAGGGTCTTAATCTAAAAAGAATCCTTGGAGCGGGTCCCTACTGCATGTCTGCGCCTGTGTCTCCGTTGTGCCGTATCCTGGACGGTTGTAGCACGATGATTATCTGTAAAAGAGAGGAGCTTAGGTGAAAAAGCTGTCGTGTAAAAGGATTGTTTTTTAAATAAACCATGTAGAATTCAAGGTGAGTAAGAATTGCCACTTGTCTACGCACGTTGAGACCCTTGTATTGTAATAGGGGACCTGCTAATTAGTTGGTGAGGCTGTTTTTAGTGTGCGGTTGTTAAGGCAGCCGCACGCTCTTCGATGCGCAAAAATCGCTTAATATTTCTGTTCACTGTAATGATGCCACGTGGACCGGGCATCTTGAGTGTGAGGGAAGCGTAGTGTGGTATTGCATTAAAGCGAGCGAAAGCTTCGCGTCCGAGTAGTGCTTGATAGCCGCTTCGGAACAGAGCGATGTGGAAGGTTAGATGTTTTCTACGGAAGTTATCGGGGGAGCCGAATATAACGTTTAGTAGCAGGGAGCCCGTGCAACGAGCCCCTGGGCCTGGCGTTACTCCTTTAAAGGTAATATTTCTATGGAGAATTTTTGTTGGGTCTATCCCCATTTCGCGGATTGTATCCTCGTATATTAGGTTTAGACTACTTCCACCGTCCATCGGGACTCGTGCGAGGCGGTATCCGTCAATTATTGGGTCTAATACCAGGGCAGCCCATCCTGCGTGCCGGATACTTGCTGAGAATCATGATGGTCGAAAGTGATAGGCCTTCGGGCGTACTTTTCTAGGAGTGCCGTTTTGGTTTTTTCCATTGATCATGTGTAGCACGTTTACTGTTTTGACTTCTGGTGGAAATTTCTTTTGTTCCCCAGCATCTCCCTTGAGAGGCTCATTCTCATCTTCCCTTGGTGTATCCTCCCCCTTGTGTACGGTGTTGAGCTTGCTGGACTGCTTGAAGACCCAACATTCTCTGTGGGTATGATTGGCTGGTTTGCCAGGGGTGCTATGGACCTGACATATTTGGTCCAGAATTTTATTCAACCTGGACAGTTCGTCTCTGGCGCCTTTAGAGGGCGGCTCCTGACCTGTCCAAGAGCTTTTGAATCCAGCGTTTACTTCCGTGCTCTTCGTGTTGTCTCCTTTGTTCCGGCGTTTGTTATTGCTGCTGTGCCGTGATTTCCCGTTTCCATCTCTAACTTCGGATGTACTGGGGTCGCTGGTGCTGCATCTGGCTAGCTAGCTGTCCTCACCCGCGCAAAAGCGGGTAATGAGGCTTGTTAATGCTGCCATCGTTCTCAGCTTTTCTTGGCCGAGGTGTCTGGTGAGCCATTCGTCACGGACGCTATGTTTAAAAGCTGCCAATGCTTCGGCATCCAGACAGTCGACAATTTGGTTCTTTTTAGTAAGAAACCTGTTCCAAAGTTTTCGGGCTGACTCTCCGGGCTGTTGAGTTATATGGCTCAAATCACCCGCGTCCGGAGGCCGGACATAAGTTCCTTGGAAATTTGCCCGAAAAGCGTCTTCAAGCTCTTCCCAACTTCCAATGGAGTTTTCGGGGAGGCCTTTAAGGCAGTGGCGGGCTGGCCCTTTGAGCTTGAGGGGTAAGTACTTGATGGCGTGGAGATCATCTCCTCGAGCCATATGGATATGGAGGATATAGTCCTCAATCCAGACCCCAGGGTCTGTTGTTCCGTCGTATGCCTCTATGTTCACGGGTTTGAATCCCTTTGGAAATTCATGATCGATCACCTCATTGGTGAAACATAGGGGGTGTGCTACACCCCTGTATCTGGGTCTACCGCGTTGTTCGGATGTTTGTTGTGTTACATTGTAAGCTGGGGCGCGCTTGCGTGGTCCATAGATGGATCTGGTTGCGCCGTCCTTTTGGTGCGAACCCTCGCGTGGGTCGCGTATTGACTTGTGAGTGGCGTTGTTTGCCGCTTGATGTTGGCCATGAGGTCGTCTATCCGGCCAGGTGGCCATTTTGATTTTTGGTTGTGAGGGGTCTGAGGCCTCCTCATCGAATTCATGTAGCAATTTCCTCTTTGGGTAGCTCTTTGTGGGGCGATTATCGCCGTACTTCGCTACTGTGTTGGGTACTTTCCTCCATCTGATTTGGAGTGTGTCCTGCGCAGCCTTGAGCCATTGCTTCTGCTTTTTTAGGCTCCTCGCGGTGGCAACAAGCCTTTGACGGGCATTCTGCTGCTCCGGGTGCCTGTCCGGCGTTGTGTCGTCCGGACTATTATCTTTGATAGAATTGGTTTGTTCGGTTTGATTTTCCGTATTGCCATGGTCCGGCAGTGATTCACCCTGCTCCAACGCTGGGTCTGTGTGGTCGTTATTTCTGGCGAGGCGGGATTTGGGGCGGCGCTTGCGCCGCCGCTTTGACTGCTTCCCGAGGGAACAATCCTTCGGTGCGTCCTTCCGTTCCTCGTCATCGTTTTCTTTTGGTGTGTCCACCATGTATACGTCATATGATGAAGTGGACGTCCAGCGCCCTGTGGGCGGTGGTTCATCTTCGCCTCCCGCATCGTTGTGCATACCGTCGATGTTTGCGGAGTCGAAGTCGAGCATGTCGGTTAAATCCTCGACAATGGCTACAAAGTGGGTGGTGGGTAGGCGTCGAATTTCTTCGTCGTTCGCATCCCAATCCTATTGGCCATAATCCGGCCAGGGCTCTCCTGACAAAGAGAGAGACCTTAGTGAATTCAGGATGTCGCCGAAGGGCGAGTGTTGAAAGATATCCGCGGCGGTGAATTCCATGATCGGCACCCAATCAGATTCGATTGGCGGGGGCGCGGATGATTCTGGGTCCGGAAGAGAGTCCGGCACCTTGGAGTCACGGGCCGTGTGGAGGATTATGCTGATGTTTGGCTCGATCGCCGTCAAGACTGCAGCCCCTGAGGCGGTGTCTAGCCACCTGTCCTCTTGGCGCAGTTGGCTCCGAGGTGAGGGTCGGAGCTGATGCGGGCGCGGCCTCTGGGGTACCGTCCGGTGGCAGAGCTAGGTCATACCCATCGTGACAGTGTGGCACGCCCGGCTGTGGCTCGAATCTGTGGAAGATCAAGTCTCCGCGGATGTCGGCCGTGTAGTTCAAACTTCCAAATCTGACCTGATGGCCAGGGGCGTAGCTTTCAATCTGCTCCAGATGGCCAAGCGAATTAGCCCGCAGTGCAAAGCCGCCGGATACGAAGATCTGTCCGGGGAGAAAAGTCTCACCCTGGACCGCATCGCTACCAATGATAGTGGGAGCCATCAAGCCTAACGGCGACGACACAGAGGAACTCTCAATGAAAGCACCAATGTCGGTGTCAAAACCGGCGGATCTCGGGTAGGGGGTCCCGAACTGTGCGTCTAGGCCGGATGGTAACAGGAGGCAAGGGACACGAAGTTTTACCCAGGTTCGGGCCCTCTTGATGGAGGTAAAACACTACGTCTTGCTTGATTAATATTGAAGATATGGGTGTTAAAAGAGTAGATCTACCACGAGATCAGAGAGGCTAAACCCTAGAAGCTAGCCTGCGGTATGATTTTATGTTGTGATTGTTGTCCTACGGACTAAAACCCTCCGGTTTATATAGACACTGAAGAGCGTTAGGATTACACAAGGTCGGTTACAAAGGAGGGGATATCCATATACGTGTTGCCTAGCTTGCCTTCCATGCCAAGTAGAGTCCCATCCGGACACGAGACGAAGTCTTCAATCTTGTATCTTCATAGTCTAACAGTCCGGCCAATGGAGATAGTCCGGCTGTCCAGAGACCCCCTAATCCAGGACTCCCTCAGTCGCTGTTGGGTTGGTTCCTCCCTTCTCTGATTTCTTCTATGAAGTCCTCGACCACTACGGGCTGTAGGCGTTGCACCTCCATCCCAACTCTGTCCTCCTCCTGTCCATCTCCGCCTACTACTATGAGGCGTACCTGGGCATGATGCCATCCATGGCGCTCCTGCGCCATTTCTTATTCCTCCGCGTTAGCAAGGGTCACATCTCCGGATGCGCCAACTTCGTTGCGTCCGGCAAGGCCAACTCGATCTCGAGCACGGGGAAGAGGGCCAACAATATCTTATCCAAATGGGTCATGATGGATGCCAAGCTCGCCCATCCGCGCCTGATGTTGCCGATGGAGGCGCCCCGGCAGGGCAAGGAGTGGCCCAGGGCGGAGCTTGTCGACGAGCGGGCATCATCAGTACTGGGACAGATGATGACTGACCTGATGCCGGGCAATGCGAGGGCGGCCAAAATAACGGGAGCGATGCTCCTGAGGGAGTTCTTGACGCTGCGGGTTGCCCCACTCCAGGCGCGCGCACGCCCCTTCTGGGAGCTTGAAGGAGGGGAAAACAAGGCCCGCCTGAGGCCGGAGGACCTGCTTGACGACGAACTGGACGCCGTCCTGTGTCTCATAGTCAAAGACAACCAGGAGTACCCGCCTAGCGCCTTCATTCCCCTGTTCCAACGCAGGGACCGGGAGGAATTCATCGCCTCCAAGCCAACTTTTGATACGCGCGGGCTGGTGCCTCCGGTGTTTTCGGGAGCTCCTACGGCACAGAAACCGGTGGAGGTGTCTTTTGGTGAGTCCTGTGGAGCGGGGGAGGAGGAGGTGGACTCGGAGAAGACCCCAGAAGAGGTGGGGAGACCTCCCCTCTGAGCAAGGCCGAGATTCTCCGCGCGCTTCCTGATGATGCCGAAGCCAACGCCTACCAAGGGGAGAGGGAGCAACCCCTCATCCCGACGAAGGGTAGGTCGTCGCTGGTGGTCAGTGGTGCCTTCTCCACCCCGATGCCTCCTGGGGCTGGATCCGGTTCCGCCTCCGCACCGCCTGGCGCCGCCGGAGCCCGAACGCCTACCCCTCAGGTCCCGATGCTGTCAGGCCTCAAGCTTCACAAGCGAAAGGTGGAGTACTTCGCGGTGGACCGGTAGGTGCTTCGAGCTTCGCTTTATCCCTGCCGGTACTTGTTATTTCCTGACAGTCGCCCTTGGTTGATCAGGCCGGCATCTTTGGCGAAGAAGAGGAAGGAGGGTACGGCGGCCGTACCTCCCTCCACAGAGAAAGGAGGCAGCAGCGCCCGCATCTCCCTAGCCCGGTCGTCCTCGCGGGGCCAAGAAGAACATCGCCGTGTGGAGTCAGCCCCCATGGCCCCACTGGCTCCGAAGGTGCCGGTGCTTGGCGCAGCTAACGAGATCCCAACTGCTCCGGAACCCGTGGCCTCCCGAGCCCTGGTGACGGTGCCGCTTCCTCCCTCCATAACACCTCCACTCCCTAGTTCTTCTGCTCCTGCTGCTGCCTTGGAGCGTGTCCTTTCAGAGATGACCCGGCTGCAGGCGGATCTCCTAAGCGCGGACCCGCGCCTGGTGGCCGGGCGTCTGGAGCTGGCCTCTGGCTGGCTTCACTCCGACCTGGCGGTTCGCGCAGCGCTGAGCCAGGCTGCTGCAGCTGTCTTTCAACTTGAAGTTGAGACTCAAGAAGCCAAACTGATTCAGGCAACGAGTTCGAAGAGCTGGTGCCAGCAGTAGTAGCCAGTAACTCAAACACTACATCAAGACAGGACTTTGGGGTTGTCTCAGTGTCTTCAATATAGTTTTTATCAGCGTTCTTGGAGACCAACAGGGATGTCTCACTATCTTGAACCTTATCTGCATTACTTCCTTTACCATTGCATAACAGGGTACTCTTCTCCAATATTTTATCTGCGTTCTAAAAGAGAAACAAACAAACAAATCTCAGGTTTACAATGTAGTATATGAAGATCATTTTGGTAAACCAGTTCAGTAGTACGGTGGACAGGATAACAACATGAAACAAACACATATCTATGTAGTATGGTCACTGTATGGTCTATATCATTCTAGTTTATGTTGCCAAATCAAGATAGATACAGTTCGAATCATATCTATTTAAGAAAAAGGAGCATAGACATAATATAAGTGTGGGAAACTACACAACAATAACACCACTTGTAATGTGCATGGCATGAGAACATAACTGTTTATTCAATTGAAACTGAAATCAACATATATAGAGCAAGTTACAACAACAAACAGCCAAACACATTGAAGAAACAGGTTTAAAACATACCTGTTGCGCCATTGGAGTTTCAATTGCATCCTTCAAATTTGAAATTAGTTGGTATCAGTAAATACAGTGATGCAAGAGCAAAGTAGTATGAACCATAGCTACGGAACCTGACCTGAGAACAATTCTTCTTCTGCTTTAAGAGTTGACTTCGGGTTCGGAGTGGTGGTCCTCGTGATTTGGGCACTGCAGTTGCCTTACTAACTGCTCGTGTTTGGGTGCTCTGTGGTGGAGACGGTGCTGTGTCAACGGGAACTAGGTGTCTATCTGCTGAGGTTGGGGTTAGAAGGGGTGTAGCTGGTTCTCTGTCCAAGTGGGTAGGGGTACAATCTGCATGAGTGTGGGTTATGTGTGGTGGGGCTGGTTCTTGGGCAAGTACAACCGTGGTTCTATCTGCATCGACAGGTAACACGATCTTTTTTGAAGACCGTGTTTTACTCCCACAGATACTGCCATCACTCCCTCCAATTGAAATGGCTCATAAACAAGAAAAGTAATTGAATGTACAAACATTGTAAGATAGACAGGTGCAATGGATAGTAGGGAAGATAACAGGGCATGAAATAATTCACATTTATGTTGTCTAAGAAAACAGAATAGCAGGACATAATTTCACATATATGATGGCTAATTAAACAGGATAGCATGACACAATTTCACATGTATTATGGCTAACTCAACGGGATAGAATGACATACTTCAAAATATGATGATTATGTAAACAGGATGACATGATATAACTATACGATGTGTCTATTAAAGTTGTTGGCATGCCATAAATCACAAACATGCCGCCGATGGAAACATGATGGCATGATATAATTCACGGATAGAATGACATAATTTAAAATATGATGACTATGTAAACAGGATGAGATGATATCACTACTAGGAAAAGGCCTACTAATGGCGCACCGGTTTTGCCTACTAATGGCGCACCACCGGTGCGCCATTAGTATCACGCCACTAGAATTTTTTACTAATGGCGCACCACTGGTGCGCCATTAGTATCTGGTATGCTAATGGCGCACCAGGCAGTGCGCCAATAGTTTTGCCCACGGTGCGCCACTAGTGTCTGCTATACTAATGGCGCACCACATGGTAGTGCGCCATTAGTAACAATTTTTTTATTTTTTTTCTTAATCTCAGGTCACTATTTCACCTATGATATATCCAACACATATATATACAACAAGCATCCATATAACAATCATAGCCAACACACAAGTTCCATCATATATACATACATAGCCAACACACAAGTTCCATCATATATACATACATAGCCAACACACAAGTTCCATCATATATACATACATAGCCAACACATAGTTCCATCGTTACATATTACAAAAGTTTCACATTGTTCATCCAACACCGTTATCCATCAATTCACAAAAGTTTCACATTGATACAAAATAAAAACACAAATGGAAAAGAAGAACTCCATCCATGCAAGCTTCCGTGAATTAAATCAAATCTGCAAAATGATAAACAAGAAGTTAGAAGAAGAAAAAGAAGAAGACTAGAAGAATACTAGAAGAAGAAGAACACTAGAAGAAGAATAAGAAGAATTTTGGAAAAGAAGAAGAATAAGAAGAAGACTATAAGCTTATTATGTAAACTTGATCATTTTGTGCTAACATAAGTTATTTTGGAGCTAACCTATAGGAAACTAAGCATATAAGCTCTACGTTAGTATATTAGAGCCAACTTAGGTAAAATGAAGCTAACCTATGTCATTTTGGAAAAGAAGAAGAATAAGAAAAAGACTATAAGCTTATTATGTAAACTTGATCATTTTGTGCTAACATAAGTTATTTTGGAGCTAACCTATAGGAAACTAAGCATATAAGCTCTAAGTTAGCATATTAGAGCCAACTTAGGTAAAATGAAGCTAACCTATAGGAAACTAAGCATATTAGAGATAACATAGGTAACTAAGTATATATATATATATCATTTTGGAGATCTGACATACCTGACAAAGTTCAGTTCTCATGCATTGTTCTTCTCCTTCTCCTTCCTCAACTTGATGCGCCAAGAGCGGCGAGGCGGTGGAGGCATTGGGATGTAGTCTTCTACCTCAATTGTCGTGGTCATGTCGCCCAGCTGTGGGATCGCCGACGCCACCACCGGTGCGTGGTCATTGTCAAGCACCACCACCATCGCGAGGCCACCTTCAGGCACGACCATCGCTAGGTCATCCTCAGCCACCTCCATCTCTTGCCCATGGTCAACCACCACCATCTCTTGCCCATGGTCAGCCACCACCATCTCTTGCCCTTGGTCAGCCACCCCCAGTGCTAGGTCATCCTCAGCCTGATGCCCATCGTCATCCTGTAGCTCCTCATCCCCACTCTGCTCCTGTTCTCCCGCACTCCAGTCCGGATCATCCTTCTTGTTGTCTATGCTACTGCCAGAATCGCTGCTGCTTTCGCTACAGCCAGAATTGCTGCTACTTTCGCTATGGCCATAGTCGCTGCTGCTTTGGCTGTAGCTAGTGTCGCTGCTGCTGCTCCCATTACCTGTCCAAATGCAACAATGGCCGTTAACAATCGATGTGAGACAAAGCCAATTGTAGAGGAATAAGAAGAGGCAGAACGTACCGGCATCATCATCGTCAGCGTAGCGCATGCGACACATAGTCGCGTTGAACACCTTCACGATGAGCATGGTGGCGTCGTCGTCGTACCTAAAGAGAAGGAAGTACCCCAGCCGCAGGTCGTAGGCACGGTAGAACTTCTCCCACCCATGAGACAAGTACATGTGGCCCTCCTTGATCACCAACTCCACATCCCACTTCCTGCGAAACCCGCTGCCCGCCTGTCGCAGCTTCACATTATTTGGCGGATCTTCACCCATCAACATGTTCATAAAACTGTCAGGCAGCCTCTGCAGTTTGGAACAATGAGTGATGTAGCAAACAACAGATATCATAATGAAATGGGTGAAGGGTAGATCTCTCGTTTTATATACCTGCGTCATGGATGATACTGAAGTCCCAAGTATGATAGTGAAGAACTCGGAAGCATCCAACTCGTACTGCGGTGTCGCAGAGCGGCGGTGGCTGCTTCCCGCCATCTCTGATAAGCAGCAGAAGAGACCAATTAGTACCCTTACAACAGATCATAAAACATGCATGATAACAGGCATTAGTCGCAAGTACCCCATATGTCCTATTTTTAGCAAAGTCATGCTAAAATTCACGGAAAATTTCAGCATGACCTTTGTTGAAAATAGGACATATGGAGTACCCGAATTTGCCGGAACGGAAGTTAATCGACATTCTGGCAAACTCAAGGGCCTCTCGGGGTACCTGCAAAATCATTATCCCCGCGTAATGAAGTCGCCAATGGGTCATTTCAGAAGATCACAAGTAGCATCATCACAAGTACAATATCATCACAAATACAGCAGCAGGGATATTTTTATGATACAAGAAGAAAGCAGCCACAACTACAGTAAAAACAAGCAACTACACACACAGGAGTTGTAAAATATCCCTGCTATTCTTTTTTACATAAACATGTAATTAGTCAAGACAACTTCTCTCATATTTTTAAACTTCCATTTATTTTAATCTACGGTAGAGACATGACATCATCTCCCTCCAGAAAAAACCAACAAATATGGCATCAGAAACATATGTGCCACCTGTCAGAAAATATAGAAAAGACAGCACATAGTTATAAAGATTAGTATTCGAGACTTTGTAGCAAGCTCTGGTTTCTCTTAATGGCAATTTGGGTGAACCTTTCCATGCAAAAAAATTAAACTGTTATACAGATTTTGGACCCCATCATATGCTAAGCAGGTGTGATGGTTCGGGCTTAATATGAAGCAAGCAGTAGATGAGGCGCAAACAAACATTTTTTTAAACAAATTGTGGTGGGATATTTCAAGACATTGCGGTTCGAGTGCTTCAGAATGGCTGTGAGATGAGAACTACAGACAATCAGATCCTCTTGACTATAGTACATCATAAACTGAAGGATAAAAAGGGTGTTTGGATTCAGTTAACTGAATATGCTACTCTAGTTCCTGGAGTTGGTTACTTAATTCTGTCTATTCCCATTGGTCTGGCTGACCTTTGGGTAATAGCTACTTATACTTGTTGTTACATGTTGCTGCTGTTATATATACTTATAGCAGCACTACTAATGATACTAGCCCAAGTGCTTGTGGGTGTGGTGTCCTATTTGCAGAAAAATACCATGTGTAAGTGGAGTGCAGTGTTCTGCAGAAGCAGATGTTCAGTTGGGTGCTACCCTGTCTATTTCTTCTATGCTATCCTTATATTCTGCTTAAGAATAGATGCTACTTGTCTTGGCTATATTCTGCTTTCTTGTCTATTTTTCCATCCCTCTCTCTTCTCTTAAACTAATAAGAACAGATGTTGCCTGATCTTATTGCCTATGATGCTAGTCTGAGGCCTCTCTGGGTTCTAAAGTTATTTTTGTGGCTCCAAGAACTCCTACAGATCCTGTGATGCATGACACAACCTTTCCGTGTGAATTTTTCTGTAACTATACCTAACAGAAAAATTTACTTGAGAATCAACAACAATTTACAAGCCATGGCCATGGTCTCCACTCCCAAACCCTAACCCTATTTACAAGCCATTTTCTGTAACTGAACCTAACTGTCACCTGCGTGGTGGTGCCCTGCACAGCGGTCGTTGAGCTCGCGCGGTGTGGTGAGCTCGCCGGAGATGGACGGGCCCTGCACAGCGGTCGAGACTCGGAGTAGAGGTTGAGGGCAAGAGGAAGAAGAAGAAGAAGGAAGTGGAGGGGAGGGGCTCACCTGCAGTCGAGGGAGTACACGACGCCGGCCTGGCTGAGCTGAGGTAGGGCAGAGCAGCGCGCGAACAGTGGCGTCGCGTGGCCTGGCTGAGCTGGCGGTCATCGTCTCCTCCTCCTCGTCGTCCTCCTCCTGGTCCTCCTCCTCCGGCTCAGGGCGCGGGGGTGGGCGGCGCGGGGGGAGCTACAGTGGTGGGGGGGCGTGGGGGCGGCGCGGGGAGCTGCAGTGGGGGGCGGGGGCGTGGGGGCGGCGGCGCGGGGGAGCTGGCTGGTGGGGCGTGGGGGCCGGGGGCGGGGGTCAGGGTCGGCGGCAGGGGACCGGAGGGGCGTGTAGCGCGAGCGGCGGCGTACGGTTGGGGCGGAGGGGCAAATTAGGTCGAGTGGGAGGAAGGGACGGGAGGGACGGAGGGGAATAGGTGGAGTAGGGGGGGGAAGCTTACTAATGGCGCACCCAGCAGCGGTGCGCCATTAGAATGTTTTTTTATTACAGTTCGAGCCCTCAGGTTATATTCCACCTAACCCAATCTACATCAGAACCCGCCCACTAGCCCGACTGGTCAGCACGCATCACACACACTAGAGGTCCTGGGTTCGATTCCCAGGCTCCCCAATTTTTATTTTTATGCATTTAAAATGCTGTTTGATATTTATTTGTGTTTAAATATGTTCAAACTTGTTTAAATCATAACAGTAATATTTTTTTATAAAAACAGTAATAATTTTTTTAAAAAATATGTTCAAATTTTTTATTTGAAAACATTAATGAATATGAAAAAGGTGGAGTGGAGGGTGCGGTGGGTCATCGGCGACGGTGGAGTGGGGGAGGATGCAGGCCGGGGGTCGGCGGCGGCGGCCGGTGGAGCGGGGGAGGGTGCGGTTGATCGTCGGCGGCGGTGGAGCGGGGAGGGTGCGGTTGATCGTCGGTGGCGGTGGAGCGGGGGAGGGTGCGGTTGATCGTCGGCGGCGGTGGAGCGGGGAGGGTGCGGTTGATCGTCGGCGGCGAGGGGGACGTCGATGTCCCATGAACACGGTTTTCGAAGACCCGGGATCTCTATCTAGCTGGCGATACATTGTGTCATCCATGCACCTTACGCATCCAGAAAATCCGTGGACTACCTGCCCCGCAAGATAACCGTAACCGAGATAGTCGTGTAGTAGTGCATTTAAAATGCTGTTTGATATTTATTTGTGTTTAAATATGTTCAAACTTGTTTAAATCATAATAGTAATATTTTTTATATAAAAACAGTAATAATTTTTTAAAAAATATGTTCAAATTTGTTATTTGAAAATATTTATGAATATGAAAAAGGTGGAGTGGAGGGTGCGGTGGGTCATCGACGACGGTGGAGTGGGGGAGGGTGCGGGCCGGGGGTCGGCGGCGGCGGCCAGTGGAGCGGGGGACGGTGCGGTTGATCGTCGGCGGCGGTGGAGCGGGGAGGGTGCGGTTGATCGTCGTCGGCAAGGGGGACGTCTATGTCTCATGAACACGGTTTTCGAAGACCCGGGATCTCTATCTAGCTGGCGATACGTTGTGTCATCCATGCACCTTACGCATCCAGAAAATCCGTGGACTACCTGCCCCGCGAGATAACCGTAAGCGAGATAGTCGTGTAGTAGTGCATTTAAAATGCTGTTTGATATTTATTTGTGTTTAAATATGTTCAAACTTGTTTAAATCATAACAGTAATATTTTTTTATAAAAACAGTAATAAGTTTTTTAAAAAATATGTTCAAATTTGTTATTTGAAAATATTTATGAAAGTATTTATGAATATGAAAATGGTGGAGTGGAGGGTGCGGTGGGTCATCGGCGATGGTGGAGTGGGGGAGGGTGCGGGCCGGGGGCCGGCGGCGGCGGCCGGTGGAGCGGGGGGAGGGTGCGGTTGATCGTCGGCGGCGGTGGAGCGGGGGAGGGTGCGGTTGATCGTCGGCGGCGAGTGGGACGTCGATGTCCCATGAACACGGTTTTCGAAGACCCAGGATCTCTATCTAGCTGGCGATACGTTGTGTCATCCATGCACCTTACGCATCCAGAAAATCCGTGGACTACCTGCCCCGCGAGATAACCGTAATTGAGATAGTCGTGTAGTAGTGAAAAATATATATATATACTAATGGCGCACCGCGTAGTAGTGCGCCATTACTAGTTTAAACTAGTAATGGCGCACTGTGACACGGTGCTCCATTAGTTGTTTTGCAAAAAAAAGAATAAAAAAAATTCAGTACTTGCGCACTCCTTGTCCGGTGCACCATTAGTATGTATGTAAAAATGAAAAAAAATAAAATTATCACTAGTGGCGCACCTTTTGTCTGGTGCGCCATTAGTGTCTTCCACACTAATGGCGCATCACCAACAGGTGCGCCATTAGTATATAGTAGTGGCGCACTACTTCCCTGGTGCGCCATTAGTGTCAATCCTATCTATAGCCCTTTTCCTAGTAGTGTATAACTATATTATGTCTTTAGAAAATGGGTTGGCATGCCATAATTAAGATACATGCTGTCTATGTAAACATCATGGCATGACATAATTCAAATATATGATTTATATACTAAGGAAGTGAGCAGAGGGCAATCGCATATATGATGTGTCAACTAAGGAGATGGCATTCAATATTGTGTATATGATGTAAAAACTAAGCATTGCAATACAACATATGCATTATATGAGTAATATAACCCTGCCAAGTTTGAGCATACACCTCAGGGGGATAATAGGACTGGTCATCTGCCTCTGAATCCTCCTCTGAAGAGCTATCTGTAACCAGCAAGATATCTGCTTCAGCATGTAGCATTGTCTGTTGTAAAGACCTTGTTTTCACTCCAGATTTCTCCATCAGCAATTCAAATGGCTGATGCACAGGAAGAGCAGTTGAATATACAAACATTGTCGACAAAAGCAATGAGAAATACAAAAAAAGGACGGCATGATATAATTCACATATATAACGCTTGCCTAAACAGCATGTCATTGCATAATTCACATACATAATGGCTTGCAACAAGATAACATTGCATAATTCACATATATAATGTCTTGCAACAAGATGGCATTGCATAATTCACATATATGGTAATTAGACACTAAACAGGTGGCATTCACACAAAGCATGTCTAAACTAAGCAAATGAAATAGCAATGCAAGATACCATACGCACGATATGAGCAACATAACCCTGCCAAGTTAGGGAATGCACCTCGGGGGGAAATATGACTGGTCATCTGTCTCTGAATCCTCCTCTAAGGAGCTATCGGTAACCAGCAAGACATGCGTTTCGTCAGATAGCATTGTCTGCTCTGAAGACCTTTTTTCCACTCCAGATTTTTCCATGACCGTGTCGAATGGCCGATGCACAGGAAGAGTAATTGAATGTACTAAAATTGTTGACAAATTTAACACGTAACAAAAAAATGATGGCATGATATAATTCACATATAAGATGACTGGCTAACCAGGGTGGCATTGCAAAATTCACATATATGATGCCTGGCTAGACAAGATGGCATTGCATGATTCACATATACGATAAAGAAATTAAACAGATGGCATTGACACAAAGCATGTCTAAACTAAGCAGATGACATCTTTAATGTATACAGTAAGCAATGCAAGGCACCATATGCATGATATTACCAACATCAGCATGCCAAGTTAGAGCGAAGACCTCATGGGGTAAATAAGAGTGGTCTTATCCTTCTGAATCCCCCTCAGAACAGTTATCTTCCTCTTGATTACGATCCGAAATGGGTGGAGGGGGGCTGCCTTTGCGCCCACCATGGAACAACGTCTGCATGAAATTTTATTGCCATGCAAGGCTTGTCTCTTTTGCTCTACATGATCAGTTCCATTGTGTACAATAACTGGCATGCATAGGAATAAAACATAGTGAGATAATGTAAGGAGTGCATGCACAAATCCAGAGTGATGGTAGCAAACTGTGGATAGACCCAAAACCAATGATAGCAGGCAGATAATAGCTTTAGTTAAAAAATACAGATAATGGCTCCTTTAATGTTTGTTTGAACCCAACATGAAACTCATAGTAGACACCGGAGATTAACCAGATAGTAGACAAATAGTACTAATTGTTGCCCCAATATGTACCCCACAACCATTTAAAAACTCAAGTTTCAGCATTAGTTTGGACCTGACTCGGAGTCTAATAGGTGAACACGACGATAATGTAGCATGTCATCATATTAAGCGACGCATAACGTAAGCAGACATGGAAGAGTGCGACCTCTCTTGCGGACCCGTGTAGTCCTCAAGGTCATCTTCTCAGTTGATGATGGTAATGCAGTTGCCGTGGCTGCTGGCGGCGGGGAAGAAGATCTGAGGCGGCGAAAGACAGTCTGGAGAGAGGATCACTGCTGTGGTGAACCCTTCCGTCGAGGGAGCAGGTGAGCTGGGGTGGAACACAGCGCCGCAGGAGCAAGACAAACCACACAAGGTTTTCTTTGACACATATCTGTAACAGAAGTAATTGAGTAAGGGCTTGTTTGAATTTGAGGATTCTAACAATGGAGGGATAGGAAATAGACATGAATAGTATAGGAATGCACGTGTAAAACAGAGAATTTAAAAACACAGGGTTTCTGCCGATCTGGGTGTTTGATTCACAACAATTGGAAGATCACAGGATGCAAAAAAGCATGTTGAGATTAAGTCAAACCACAAGAAAATGTACGGTTATAATGCTACACCCATGCTACTATCTCTTAGTCTTGTGCTTGATGAATAGGAATATGATGTAGCACCCACGGTGCGGCTATATCTCCCATGTGTCGGAGCATGACTTAGAGGCATAACCGCATAGTAGGCATGTCGCAAGAGGGGTAATCTTTACACATCCCATGTACTGAATAAGAAAGGGATAAAGAGTTGGCTTACAATCTCCACTTCACATAATACATAATAACATTACAACATCCAGAATACAACCACGGTCCGACTATGGAACCAAAATAAAAGAAGATCACCCCTAATGCTAGATCCCCGATCGCCCCGACTGGGCTCCACTACTGATCAACTAGAAACAAAAATGGCACAACAATCACGATCTTCATCGAGCTCCCACTTGAGCTCAGTTGCGTCATCTGCACGGGCATCGTCGGCACCTACAGCTGGTTTTGGAAGTAAACTGTGAGTCACGGGGACTCAGCAATCTCACACCCTCGCGATCAAGACTATTTAAGCTTGTGGGCAGGATAGGGTGATGAGGTGGAGCTGTAGCAAGAACTAGCATATATGGTGGCTAACTTACGCAAATGAGAGCGAGAAGAGAAGCAAAGCACGGTCGTGAACTAGAAGTGATCAAGAAGTGATCCTGAAACTACTTACGTTCAAGCATAACACGAAAACCGTGTTCACTTCCCAGACTCCGCCGGAAATAGACCATCACCGCTACACACGCGGTTGATGCATTTTAATTAAGTTAAGTGTCAAGTTTTCTACAACCGGATATTAACAAATTCCCATCTGCCCATAACTGCGGGCATGGCTTTCGAAAGTTCAGAACCCTGCAGGGGTGTCCCAACTTAGCCCATCACAAGCTCTCATGGTCAACGAAGGATATTCCTTCTCCCAGGATGACCCGATCAGACTCGGAATCCCAGTTACAAGACATTTCGACAATGGTAAAACAAGACCAGCAAGACCACCTGCTGTGCTGACAAATCCCGATAGGAGCTGCACATATCTCGTTCTCAGGGCACACCGGATAAGCTAAGCGTACAGGAGCCGACGTAACCCAAGTTGCCAAGGGATGGCCCTGCACGGTGCTCTAGTTTGGACCAACACTCGGAGGAGCACTGGCCCGGGGGTTTAAATAAAGATGACCCTTGAGTCTGCAGAACCCAAGAGAAAAAGGCTTAGGTGGCAAATGGTAAAACCAAGGTTGGGCCTTGCTGGAGGAGTTTTATTCAAGGCGAACTGTCAAGGGGTTCCCATTATAACCCAACCGCATAAGGAACGCAAAATCAAGGAACATAACACCGGTATGACGGAAACTAGGGTGGCAAGAGTGGAACAAAACACCAGGCATAAGGCCGAGCCTTCCACCCTTTACCAAGTATATATGTGCATTAAAGTAAACAAGATATAATAATGATATCCCAACAAGGAACAAACTCCATCTTCACCTGCAACTAACAACGCTATAAGAGGGGCTGAGGAAAGCGGTAACATAGCCAAACAACGGTTTGCTAGGACAAGGTGGGTTAGAGGCTGGACATGGCAATATGGAAGGCATGATATAGCAAGTGGTAGGAATCGCGGCATAGCAAAAGAGCGAACAACTAGCAATCAAAGATAGAAGTGATTTCTAGGGTATGGTCATCTTGCCTGAGATCTCGCAAGGAAGAAGAACGAGTCCATGAAGAAGACAAACAGACGTAGTCGAACGAATCCTCACAAACGCGATGTTAACGGAACTAACCCGAAGAAGCAACAAAAGAAAGAAGCAAACAACATAGTAAACAACCATCACATAAACATGGCATGATGCACAACCAAGTATGATGCATGTCCGGTTTAAAGAGGCAAGGCATGGCAAAGTGCACAAGCAATCCTACAAATTAAGTGGACCTCAATATGCAACTCCGTTGCATATTGACGAAACACCACGTTTGAATATTCAGTTCACTCCCGTTTATTTACCCAACAATTTTAAATGTTGATTAACATGGCAAGAGGTAAAGCATAATTAAACTAACTATCTAGTCAAGTTTAAATGAGACCGGAAACAACAAACAACAATTCCGGTAATCCCCATATGCGTATTTTAGATTTGGTACTGTTCTGCCCTAAACACAATTTTTTAGAGTTGTTAAACATGCAAAGTAATGTCACCAAGATAATCTATGCATTTTTTCTACCCCATTTACATATAAAGTTTATTAAATTCCGAGTTACGGTTATTTAGTTATGAAATAAAGCATTTTAGCATGGCAATAGGCAAAATTTAAACAAACAACATTTTAAACTTTTTAAACATGGATGAAAATTGCAAATTATGAAACTAGAAGAAATTCTAGTCATGTTTCATATATAAATCATTTTAATCCGGTGCACGGATGATGAGTTATTAAATGCATGAAGCTAGGGGGGTTTTCTGTAAATCTGCCGTTCTCTGGATAAAAAGGAAAAATCGCTGAAAGGAAATAATAGAAGCGGGCCAAAATTGCTGGGCCCAAGGTGCACAGGAGAGGGGGCGGCTCACCCATGGGCCGTGGCCCGACTCGGTGGAGGGGACTGGGCCTTGGCGCGCGGCTAGAGAGGAGGTCGACCCACTCGGGCGGGTTGACGATAACGCGCGCGCGGTTTCCTGGCATCGCTCGATGTAGAGGCAGCAGACTAAGGAGACAAGACATGGGACGGCTTGCGGCAGGGCCGGTAGGAGCAAGAAGCGGCTGGTCGTCGACGCGGTGCAGCAGCGGCGGAAGAGGCACAACAAGGCACTCCAGCGAAGAGCGGGCAGACGGCGGAGCTGCGGTTCCATGGCGGCGATGTCGACCTGCAACTCGATGCAGAAGAAGCAGCGCTGGAACTTGGCATGGGGTTGGGTCGTTCGATCGACAGGGGAAACAAATGGCAGCAGCAGGTGAGGCCGGCGACGGCACCGGTGGTCGGGGACGGGGCCCAGCCGGCGGAATCCGGCAGGAACTGTCATGGGCAGCGGAGGCCCACCGGATCTGATGGTTTTCGACGAGGTTCCTTGCAGCAGTGCTCCATCGGGCGCCCATGGCGAACCTGCGACGGGTCAGAGAGGGGAGGTGAGAGAGAGAAGAACAGGAAGATGGAATGGGAGGCAGGGAAGAGAGGGGTGGTACGGGCCTGCTGGAGGAGGTCGCCGGTGACACGGCTGGTCGCGAGGACGGCGAGGGGTTCGGGCCTGAACGTAGCTGAGCTCGGCAGCGCTCCAGAAGCATGGCCGCGGGATTGGTCGGGCACGGAAACGGAGGCGATGGTGGTTGGCTACGGTGGGATTGGGTAGCAGAGGAAAACGAGGAGGGAGGTGGATCTGGGAGGATCCCGATGGGGATTTGGTCTAGTGGCGGCGGCAGACACGGAATGGATGGGACAGGTTCCTAAATTTTAGGGTTTTGACTGGTTATATAGGTAGGGGATTAGATGTTAGACTATTTGGTCCCTCTGATAAAAATCGGACGGTCCGAGATGAATAGTTTAGGTAGCCCAATAAACAAAACGAAGATGTTTTGTAGATGTTTGGGGATGATCTGGACCCAACGGTGACGACTGTCCGGGTCGGGTCCGGGACAGCTTTCGGACGTGCGCGCGAGGAGGTCCGATGCACTGTGAAAATAGGGTTAGGCATGGGTCTAGGTGGGTTGTGGAGAGCAGGTTGGTCTGTGAGAAGAGGGGAGAGATGCAGCCTGGCATGATTTCCGAAGACCGAAAACGTCCGACAAAAAGACCGGCTATACTGCCGTTATAGTTATCCGTTGGGGCATCAAACAGACCCCAAATGCGATGAAACTTGACAGGCGGTCTATCTACACTATAATAAGACCACACGCGAACTTTCAACCCAATCTGAGAAAATTTTCCGGCCACTTATAAAATAATATTCCGGACGTGCCGCGGGCATGTGCAAGTGTGTCTGGGCTCAGAACGGACAACGGAGAGAACGAGGAGACCGGGACGGATGCAAGTTTTGAAAACATGATGATGCAATGCACATGATGACATGACAAGATGCAACACGCAAGCGAATGACATGGCAACGATGGCGAATAACTGGGAGACACCTGGCGAATCGGTCTCGGGGCATTACATATGAAAAGGAGGAGAAGTGGAAATTAGAATTCCTATGGTTTTTCTTCCAAGGAGACACTAAAGGAACAAATCCTACAGTTTTCCTTTGCTCCATTCCTTTGCACCACATTCATGAAAAGTAGTACCATAGGAAACTTTCCAATTACGATTTTTTTTCATTCACTTTTCCTTTCAAGCACTAGCGATTCTAGTAGGCAGGCTTGAGCAAGGAAAATCCTACACTAAAAAAATGTTTTTGTGCTACTTCTATTACTTTGGACCTAGGCCACTGCCATACTAGCTCAACTCCTAGGCCCATCAACAAATGCATAGCTCAAACACGCAGAGATAAATAATGATGGTGTTCAAGAGAGTCCATCATGGATAGCTAAGTTGCCTGGTACCTCACTGCTTGTCATATAGTAGGATAAAATAATCGTATTTCCCATTACTACGAGTGCTCAGTGGATAATATATATAACATGTAGAGTAAAAAAGAGATGCAACAAGTGTACAGCCTCTTTGGCGAAGCCATGTCGATCTCAGCGTGATTGGGTTGGCCGGTGAGGATGCTCCGGCTGACTTGGCTGTCGGAGGAGGGGAAGAAGATCTTAGGCGTCTGGAGATGGAGCCCGAGGTACTGCTCTGCTGTGATGGAGGGTTTCGTTGTTGGAGTAGCTCCGGTGAGTTGTACAATGCCGAGGCTGAAGCAGGACAAGAGAGACAACGAACAACGTTAACCTGTGTGGAATTCTAATAACATCTCCAATACATGATGTAAAATACATAACCAAAAAGTGCTAGATGTAAAATACATCAGCCGCTCATCTCTGAACTTAACTGTCGAAACTGAATTTAACTGTCGAAACTGAACTTAACTGTCGAAACTGAATTTTGCTGTCGAAACTGAACGCACTAGCAAGGTGAGGCTACACGTCGGTCGACTGACTTTTTCATCTCTGGTCAGTCGATTTTGCAGCCGTTGGATACGAAATCAAGGGCCTGCGGTTCATCTTCAACCTCCACCCCCCTGAGCCGCCAGCCACCACCGGCCAAACAACAGCCCCCCGCCGCCCGCGGCCGGCGGTGCGCCGCCCCGCCCGCCCCGAAAACACTCCCCACCCCTGGTCCGCCGCCGCCCCGGCCATCCCTCTAGGCCCCCCGTGCCGAGCTTTTTCTTCGGCGAACCCCACGCCACCGCCCCGCCAACGCCCCACCACCGCCGGCGACCACCGCCCCCATCCTGAACCCTAAGATAGATAGTGGGGTACCTCTCCGGCGAGCCCCCCTCCCCGCTGCAGCTGGTTCTTCCTTCACCCCGGCGAGCCCCCCCACCCCCTAAAAATCGACTGACCCAAAAGTCGATTCAGTCGACTAAGTGTAGCTAAATCGGAGCAGCATTGCAAGAAAGAGCAAGAGCGAGAGCAGTAGCGCGAGCAAGAGCAATAGCAAGAGAAGACTAGGTAGGGGACCGAGAGCAAGAGTAGAGCAGCAACGAGAGCGAGAGCTAAAGCAGCAGCAGCTCCTACTGATGTGGACGTCGCCGCCGAGGGAGCGATGCCATGGAGGAAGTGGCCGGCGACGCCGCCGTGGATGGAGCCGTGCCATGTCGGCTCGGGACCGAGCACCAGCAGCACCGTGAGATCGAATCAAGAAGAAAATGCGCCGATTATTGTACAATCTCTTTGGTGGCGCCGATTAGGCCGTAGCTTCATCCGAGGAAATGTTGATGATGATGATCTTCCGGTGGTGCAAGTGAAGATGGCGGTGTGGGAATGGAGGTGGCGCGAAAGACGAGGGGAACATCGCGGCAGCTCCTTGGAGGTGGAGGACGGGGTGGCTGAACCGGCGAGACGATGAGATTGACGATGGATCCTCATCCGGTACGGTGGATGAGGGACGTCGAGGTGTTGCTGTGGACGACGTCGTCGGGGAAGAGGCTCCGACTGGGTGGCGGACGGAGCAGGGTGTGGGGTTCCGTCGCGGGTTTTCGTGACCTCGGTGTACGAATGGGTGGGCGGATGGGATGGAAGTGGGGAACCATGGCTTAAAGACGCGCTTGTCCGAAATGTGGGGTAAGTTACGAAAGTACCCCCACCGATTTGAGGCGGTTCTTTCGGTTCAGGGGTGCCACGGGCATTTCGCGTGTCGGGATTTCACAGGAGGTGGGAGTTTTCACGCGCGTTGTAATTTTGGAATAGCAAGGCGCGGATTGAGATGGAGCGAGTTGTCGGAGCACAATGAGACAAAGGTATATCTAAAATATTTTGGGCTAACAAGGCGCGGGTTGAAGAGGCAGGAGTTTCACAACACGATAGACAGAGACGTTAGCTTGAATTTTTTGCATAACAAGGCGCGGCTTGAAATTTCGGAAGAACAAGCTTAACGTGTACCCAAAAAAGACACAATTTGCACCTCAACACGCACAACACACACACAAACACCATTTAGACTAGAGTAAGGTACACGTGCATTGCACGCATGAGATTTGGCAACCAAATTATGAATAAATACCACATTATAGCATGCAAGCTTTGAGTCATATATGCATGATGTAGATGTTCGTTTAATTCTTATAGTTCATTTCATTCAAAATCATCTAGTTTTTATAAGAAAGCTAATCTATTTTAAGATTCATGTAGAAAAACATTTGGGCAATTCTGATACAGAAGATTCTAGAACAAATAAGAAGTGCTTGTGTTTTGATGTTTGTGCATTATGCTTAAGTTCAACCATGGAGTCTTCTAGATTATACATGGGGCAAAATCTGGTGGAATCTAGATGATATCCAACGGCCAGTAGTGCTCAAATTTGTCATCTTTGGACCGTCGGATTCGCCTCATCCAACGACCATCTTTCAAAGTTAAAGTTACCCGCACACAATATAAAAAATATAAAATATAATATATATAGGGGTATAGATATAGATATGTGATGCGAAAGCCGCCCATGATCTCCAATTAGAATAGTGTGTCCATGCACGGATGCGACGTGGCCAAATGATGTCTGCCATCGGTATCTCAAATTCAAATCAGTCTGACCTTGTTCAATGTGTATACGTTACAACATACTCGTTTCCAAACCACACCGCACGGATCTCCGTTATATTCATGCATGCATGGGTTTCGAACATCAGGATCTCTTATTCAAATGTTTGAATTCAACTTTACATTGATAATGACCTCACCTATTCTTTTACACCCACACAGTAGTCTTCTATTTATAATTGTACCACTAACTTTCTCTCGTGCATGCATGCACACACACTACTAGTCGGCATTATCCATCGCACGCATGCAATCTTTTTCTTCAGGTCAGTCTCCCATGAAGGCACACACCCACACACATCCCCCTCTCCATCATATCGGGCATTCTTTATCTCTCACGCGTGCATGCACAACGATCGATGTTCCTCCATGTATGTGTGTATATAGCTAGGTCTTTCATAGTTTTCCACACAAACCGATCAATCGATATATCCAGTGAGGTCTCACCCTCTTTCCCACGTCCACATCGATCAATCTATACCTCTCTATATAGTATTACCATATATAGCTAATACACCCACATTAATTATATATCCAACGTCCCCCTCTCATCATCCATGCCTTCCGCTTCATCTCTCAGACGCGTGCACAATGGCGAAGACAGGGGCAGTAAGGGCCCTGCCCCCCTCCCCCCTAACATCACTATATATCGAGGCTAATATGAATGTGATCATTAGACAATTGCTACTAAAAATGGTTTAAGTTCATGAATTGACCCTCCTCGTAAAGGATTAGCAATGCTTGGCCCCTAACTCATTTATTTTTCATGGCTCCGCCACTTCGCGCAACAGCGCACGTGTTCGCCCCCTCTCTCTAAATATCGATCTCACACTTCTGCATTCCTTCATAGTCTCCCTCCACTCGGCCCCTCGCACCATGTTCTAGCCCCCACCAGATTTTGCCACATGTACAATCTAGCAGACTCCATGGTTGAACTTAAGCATAATGCACAAACCACAAAACAATAGTGGTTCTCTTTTGTTCTAGAATCTTCCGTATCATAACTTTATGCTTTACAAGCACAATTCCATGAATCATAAAATAGATTAAGGGCTTCTTTGATTCAAAGGATTCTCAAAGGAATTTTGGAGGATTCTAATCATTAGGAATTTTTCCTATCTTGGTTGTTTGATTCGTAGGATTGTAAACCATAGGAATTTTTCCATATGATTCATTTGCACTAGATTTCATAGGAAACATGCCATCCACTCAAACCTCTTTGAAAGAATTCTGCGTTTTTTCTATGCACAATCAAACACTCGTACAATCCTGTAGGATTCAAGACGACATTCCACTATAATCCCATGTTTTTCCTATTCCCGCGTTCTTAGATTTTTTGTAAAAACTAATTGATTTTGAATGAGATGAACTATAAGAATTAAACGAAGGGCTCCATCAGGCATATATGACTTAGAGCTTACATGCTGTAGTGTGGTATTTATTCATAATTTGGTTGCAAAATCTGATGCGTGCAATGCACGTGTACCTTACTAGTACTTCGAGTAAGTGCAAAACATGTAAATTAGAATACCAATGGCACACTATACAGTGTCTCTGTTATAGTTCATGAAGCCACGTGGCACATGTGGAGGCGTTGTCGCGACCTCCTTGCGTGGATTGATCATAGTGACGTGCTGCTGGTTCCAGAAGAATGTACTCGTCCTCCCTGAGCCATACTGGCGCTACATGCACGAAGTCAAGATGTGCACACACGCCACGCACGCACTCATTCCCTCGCACGCACACGCGGGTACACGGGCAGACGCAATTTTGTACCAAGATCCACCCCATGTGATAATTTGACGCTGTAAAGTCGTTCACTTCATTGATGGTCAATTAATACAACGCATGCAAATTGAGTGGACGTGAGGGCGGAAGAAAGACATTATTACTCCACTGCGCGCATGCGAGTAGTTAAATCGTGGGTTTCTAGTAGTACTTCCATTGGTCTCCTTCGTATTTTGTGCCAATTTTTGAAAGTAACATAATATTTAAGCATTTGAGCAGTGTAGTACTTGAAATTTATGCTCCGCTAAACTCATCGGGAGCCGTTTCGGGCGTCGAAACCAAAACCATCAATTAATCTTTACCTTGTTCCCATCACATTCGAAAGCCTGCTCACACCTACTAGTACGTACCAAACCTGAACGTGTTCCCACTATGCAGGTATTAGTACTAGTGCTAGTACTTAGGTTATAAAAAGGGGAACTACCTAACCGAAAATTACTGTACCTTTCCTCCTCATAAGAGCTTCTTCTTCGTCCTTCGTTGCCATGGCCGGTGAGCAGAGCTCTAGGTCGAGAACTACTCATTACAAGGGAGCGGCAACCAAGGCTGCGAAAAAAAAGAGAGGGCTCACTGCCACGCAGAGACCTCGAAAGATCTCTCACGGGCAGGCGATGGCTCCCAGGAGCACCCTAGCCGCGGAGGCGAACATGCCAAGCCAGCAGAGCTGGAGTTGTTATCCCTCGATGGCATGCCCGATCAGCTCAATAAGCATCTCAATAAGCAGAAGGAGTTCATCCAAGGCTTGATGGAGTTGCTGAAGGAGAGCCTCGACGACATGCCCGCTGAGCTCAATCAGCAGGGGGAGTTGACCGCCGGCTTGGTGATGCTGCTGAAGAAAAGCATTGCCTCGGAGAAGAAGGCGACCGGCGAAATGGAGGACAAGGCAAAGCTCTGCCACGAGATTGACCTGTTGAAGGAGAAGAACGCCAGCTGGAAGAAGCTGCATGAGAATAGTAGTTCCTCGATGAAGATGCTACAGGCCCTCGTCATGGAATAGAAGGAGGAGTTGGAGAAGCTCCGCATCGAGGACCCGGCTGCTGTCAAGGTACGTAATGCGGCCGTGGAACAGATGATGAAGGCTCGCGTCGAGAAATCCCGCGTCATGGACAGAATGAAGAAGATGGCGGAGGAGACGCGCAAGCAGATGGAGGTCGTGTAGGCGATGAAGAAGCAGTTACGACTCCGCGGCGAATTAGATCATTTGGGGTGATAATATTCCTTCTTCTTTTGCTCCTGTGTTTCATCTTTTGCTTCGGGTGTTTCGCCGCACGTGTCACGTTCTCTGCGAGGCATGAATAGAACAATGGTTTTTTTAGGGAATGAATAGAATAATGCTAACAATGAGATGACTAGCAAATTAGATCATTTTTTATCGCCATATGGCACTGGGCTGCCGTGTTTCGTGCTCCTCCATCGCAGTACTACTCCAGTGGAAAACTTGAGTATACCGCATGGTTCTTTGCACCTCCTTGATCAGGTCGTCAGCGCATTTATACGAGCAGTCAAATCACAAGGCCCCGCCTTCCAGTAGTAATGAGCCGTCAAATCACAAAGGCCCTCCCCTCTCGTGAAACCGACCAAGCTAGACTGCCCCGCCCTCTAGCCTTTTAAAAAATGTATACTTTTTTACAGCAGTAGTATCGATGGATTGCACCATGGAGCAAAACTTGAAATCAAAAAAAAGGTGGTACATATAGAGAGCGCTCGTCGCCAAATTATGCATATAGTACTATTAAAAAGGCTAGTCACAATAGTGGTGTCCAGCACAACCCACCCCTCAAATAAAACTAAGAGGGTGCTTGGATACGTTTTAGTCCCATGACTAAAAGTAGTGGGACTAAAACATGCTAGCCTCACCCACGCTTGGATCCAAATACTAAAAAGGCTGAAATCAAGTTAATGAGCATTTATTATCCTCCAAACCCTCCAATCCAGAACTCGCCTGTATTAAAGAAGAGGGGTTAAATGAGTAGAGAGAGGACTAACCCACATTTTAGTAGGGGTACCTTTGACTAAAAAAAATTAGTCTCAAGACTAGTTTTAGCCCCTCTTTAGTCAGGGGTGCTTGGAACTTTAACATCTTAAAGAGACTATTTTTAGTCAGACTAAAAGAAGTCTCTTGGATCCAAGCACCCTCTAAGCATCCTAGAATTATTTGACAAAACTAAGCACCCTGAAATTCTTTGACAACTAAACTGATGGCTATATGATGTTGGCCATATATATTGTACGTATATAATGTGAAGAAACGAGTGGTAGTACTATACCAACTAAAAGATGAAATGTAAGAAATACTAGTATGTACGTATTGAAGAGTTAAAGTAACGAGAAGAAACATAACATAGTTCTGCTAGGGCTCAGCACAACACACCCCTCAAATTAAATTAAGCACACCTGAAATTAAACTTTGCAACTATTTCGGTAGACACTGCATTAGAACCACCATGAGCAACGATACTGCCACCTTACTCGGAGTCCTCGTCCACGTCCTCGACTTCGTCCTTGTCCCTCTTCCTCTTGGCCGATACTTCTTTGCTTGAACCGCACACTTGGCTGTTGCTCTTCATCCAACCCTTGTAGATATTGAAGCAAAGGTAGCCATCCATTGCAGTGTAGTGGATGTGGTCTATATCTAGTACATTCCGCTGCCATGCATGATGATGAAACGTGTATGGAGGTTTCTCCAGTTTACTGTACGAAGGATGAACCATGGCTCCTGCCAGGGTCAGTATTGAAGGCTGACGAGAGGACACCAGCCGATTCTTCTGGAGGTTGAAGGGGTTGCCTACAATGAGACCTATCCGACGCAGGGCATCCCTATAGTTCTTAAAGTCTACAGTAACGAATTTCACTGTTTTGTCCTTGAGGAAGTTCTTAAGATCCTGGCACTCAACGTCGGCATGTCATATGTGGTAGACCAAGCAAACGTTATGTACGCAAACCTGGATCACGGCGGGCTTCTTCCTCTCTTCGTCCTTTAGATCCTTCTCTGGTCCCAGGACTGTGATGTACTCAACATATAGCCCAGCGACCCACTCATCATCTGAGTTTTCGAACACGCGTCTGAAGCGAGAAAGGCATTCTTTCACCGTCGCGAAAGAACGGGTGTAGATGACGTCAAACTCATCGACGGTGATGGTTCTAACCTTTTACTCACCGCCGATCGTGGATATTTGAGACGCCATGGATTTGGGAGGAGGGTTAGGATTAGTGGAACTGCCGTAATGTGAATGGACGGGACGACTAGGAGCGAACCACCGTAGTATTGAAGGACGTGCGGGGACGAGTAGGAGCGAACTGCCAGCGTGTGAACGGCAGGGTAGTGGCTTTCCATTCTCCCAGGATACGGGCTTCTGAGAGCCCTTGGATCTAAGATCGAACGGTTGCATGGCGTGATTCTAGACCTATGGGTGAATATCCTATCCTGGAGGGTTATTCTGCAAATTTTTAGCAACTTAGCATGCGACCGTTTGATCTCAGATCCAAGGGCTGCCAGCAGCCCGTATCATGGTCGCGCCTACCACGACCGTCGCGTCGCTCGCGCGGTCGCGCCCTTGGGGATTTAACATGGTGCATTAGGCTATCTGATGTTGGCATGTCAGACATAGTCATCACTTAGTCACTCATACTTCAATAAGGTTGGCTATAAGTGTATTTTCTTTACTCCTCTCTATCTCTTTCTTCATAATGGAGGTGTTCAGGAATCGGGAGACTCAGGCCGGTCGTAGTGCCGCAGTTAAAATGATAATGGAAAGTCAAATCACGGGGCCCCACCTGTCCAGTAGTAACTCGCTGTCAGATCACACAGCCCTACGTTTGGAGCAGCTCACTCCCTCGTCTTCTCGCGTCTCTGTCGAACTGACTAGGCGGAACTGCCCCGCCGCCTACCGTGCAAGAAAAGCCCCGCCCTCGACATTTAAATAGTATAAAGTATACTAATTTTGTATCCATGGATTGCGTCCGCGCCATGGAGCAAAGCGTCTAGAAAACGACGGTACACATGTACGGAATATACAGCACGCCCGTCGCGTTTGCGTCGCACCCTAGACAGTCGGTCGGTCTGGCAGGCTGCTCTCCGAATGGAACGCGCGTCATATGGCGTTTGCACACACATGTGCGACGACAATTGAGCACCGACCATAGGCACACTCCCTGGCCCTGCAAGTCGGGTGACTTAATAGAAGAGGGAGACGAGCGATAGTACTAGAGAAGTATTGTACTACGTTGGTGCCTGGACGATCCCTGCAAGACACGGAAGATCTGTTCATCCATGCATGTGACCAGACTCCAGCAGACACGCCCGGATTGGCTATCGTCTACATATCGTGCAGGCTGTGTTGTACATGGTTGTAGTTGTGGTTAGAAATCTAAAAAAAGGTTTCTTGTCATCTCGCAAAATTAGGTGTCATGTGCTTCGGATCACTGCGAGGGTTAAACAGCGACAACTGAGTTGGGCTAGTCATTGGGGGCACATGCACGAACAGTGACTACTCGGCTGCCATCTCGGTCGAGCCGACTATGTTAATTAGGACATCTATCGACGGAACCCTTTTCTATGAGTTTATCTTTAATTTGAGCTTCGTTCCTCGTCTAGTTTGTCCGTCGGGATTCATTTTGTCTCCTTTGGGCAGTGAGGTTATGATTTCTTGTCATGTGGCATTTTTTCGTGTTATATGCTATAATCCGGCGCTTCAGATCAAAATGATGACAACTGCGCCTCCTGGCCACGTGCATGAAGACTTCTCAACAGTCATTGACGAGGTCAAGCCGGCACCGGTAGACAAAAGAAAACTAGTACTACTCCACTATATAGGCAGGAGCCTCCGCGCTTGCTTGCTAGTGTTGCTCTCTTCACACTGTCTCGGCCTCTCCAGATCTAAACACGACAGCGGTGGCCACACTCTCTCTCTCTGCTCACCGTTGGTCACAGATCCAGCCGGATCCTCTCCGCCGGGGAAGGTGAGAAGGTGCAACGTTCACGCGGTCGTCCTCGGCGACGGCTCTTACCCACTGCTGGGCGCGTCCCGATCAGCCTGCCTTGCCGTTCTCTCACATGCACCACTGGCGAGGGAGGGCCTCCGACCCCTTCTTCCTCGCTGACATAGTGTGGGCAGATCCGGCCTCCCGCCGCCCACCCAGTGACATCCCGGCGACCATTAGGTTTAACTTCCTTCGAAACCGGCCTTGCTCTACTTCCCGAGCTCCTGATGTCGCTGCATTTGTATCTTTTACTATTTCTCAGGCCCCCTCGTAGATAGGATCGATCGGCTGTTTGAAAACCACCTAATCTTTTTACGTTTAAGAGGTAAAACTAGTTCATGCACTCGAATCTAGTACTACTTGGTTCAAACAAGGAAGAAAGGGGGTGGGGGTGGGGGAGGATTTGTTACCTGAATCTAGGACTTGGTCGAAAGAGGAAACAATGGGGGCGAAAAGTAGCAGAGACTGGCTATCCAACTGGTCTCTAGGTCTAATAGGGAAATAAAGGGAAACGCAGTACAAACTCAATATAAACCCGATCTATTGTTTGAAAAAGGAAAGGAAGTGGGGACTGGGGGACAAGTCAACAGAGTAAGTCCAGCCCTAGATTTGCTAGCCTCACACAATATAAGGTGGCTATACCGAACAAAAATGGGACCAACCCAGATATCCTATTCTGATGTGTGTTGCCCCGAGCCACTCTTATGTAATGCCACTGGTAAAATGTAGCAGTCGCACTGTTAAAAGTAAGGACACGTTAAACCAATGTTGTTTTCAATGCAATGCCTCCAGTTATATGAATCAATGGCACTTCTTTACGTGTCCTGCTAAAATTTCCCATTAAGATAAGTTGGTTCTTTTCGTTAGAAATGCAACTGTCCTGGTCTGCCTACTCCCCCGTGCCCAAAGTAATATCGTATTTAACGGTTTTCATAGTTAATCCTAATGCCCACACTAATATCTAGCAATGCCAGTGCTTTAGAAATTGCTACTGTCCTTGTAGGATTGCCATTCAGATAAGGAACATGCTTCTTTTCATTTGATGCATGTTTCATCACTTGTTAGTCACCCTCCTTTCCACCTTTTTTTGTGCAAACAGAGATATACATTTCACGCTCGATCTTAGCTGAACTACACAAATGATATCCAAATTATAGTTGAGCGTTCCAGGAGCTTCACAACCAACCTTTATGTTGCTCAATTTTATTGCAACTAATGAAGAAGAAGCTCCGTGGGTTTCGTTTTATGATGGAAATGGAACCGGGGCTGGAGCCCTTTTCTTAAAAAAATTGAAGAAGAAGCTACTAGCTCACGGGACATTGCTTCATTTTAGGTGAACTGCACCAAAAGGTCCCATGAATTGAATCATCCATGTTGGTGACTGAAAGAGCCAGCTTCAGCATCCCAGTCTAAGCACCCCCGGCCTCCATCCTTGCGACGCACGGTACACCTCATTTGCCACCTGCTCGACCCTAGTGTCACTGATAAAATGAAGTAATTATACAGTTAAAATAGAGCGAGTGTCATCTCTATCATTTCATTTCCAATGTAGATAAAGAAAGTGCTTCTCTTTGTTAATGTATGTTTCATCAACTAGTCCCAATGTTAATGTTTAAGCGTTTCTGCAAACTAGGGTGCTTAATTTTAGTTGATATGTACAAAAATAGAGATTTGAATGTCTCAAGGCGCCTCCTTGTACTACCGCTGTACACTGATGTTCATCACTGGTAGAAGGTGTATTTGGGAGACTTGGGACCATATCCAGTATGAGGTGTACCGTATGAGGCATCGCAGGGCCCATCTCGCCCTTGCAGCATGGCATACTATGATACTATCGCAATATTTTCTTCTATTTTTTTTGTGTGTTTCATCAACTAGTGCCACTGTAATGTAATCACGCTTTTTCATTATCTGTGCAAACAGGGTTATTCAGCTGCATATTGGTGGAACTGCACAAATGTACGTATGGAACCGGCATATATGCAGAGTGCGAGGTGGTTTTGCAATGGAGAAGATTAGAAGAGGGAGAGGCGAGACGGTGGTTTTGGAATGGAGATGATGGAGAGGAGAGGAGATGGTTTTGCAATGGAGAAGAGGGAGAGGAGCGTGCGACAGCGATTTAGGATTGGACGAGAGGGCCGGCGCGCCGTGACTTGATCAAAATCAAAATCAATTTACCCTTCAATCAAGAAAGCGACCCCACATTAAATAGTCTCCCTTTTATTCTGGGTCATAATTGACCATGATTTTTGCACATAAAATATATGTTATACGTTGCAAAAATAATATAATTTGAAAGTACATTCAGATACGAACCAAACGATACAATTTTTGGTTACATGCATTCACATTTTGCTTGCCAAATACAGTACGTCGTCAAACTTTGACCCAAAATACGCAAAAGAAAAAAAATACTTCCAAGACCAGCGCCGCTCTTCCGCTCTTCTCCTCTTAAACCACCGCCGCTCCTCTCCTATTCCAATATAAATGAAGCACCGCTCCTCTCCTCTTCCATTTCAAAACCACCGCCCCTCCTCTCCTGTTCCAGTCCAAAACCAGTGTCGCTCCTCTCCCGTTCTAATCCAAAACAGCGCTGCTCCTCTCCTCTTCCATTCAAAAACCACCGCCGACGAGTGAAGGTGATGTGGAGAAGTAGATCGATGGAGGAGTACAACCGATACGTGAGGATCACAGACGGCGACCCCGTGACGCTAGCTAGGATGTTGGAGATACAGTCTTGGTTTGACAACAAGGACCAACTAGCGGCGACGGCGACATCCATGGCCAAATTTCTGCAACAGAGCGAAAAGGTGGCGATACTCCCAGAGGGAGTCGCACCGGAGTACATAGAGCTGCTCCTCTGGGCCATGGAGAAATAGATTCACCGAATCCGATCGTGAGGGAGCGGTGGTGGGAGTATCGATCGCAGATGGAGCATCCACCAGAGATTAAAGGATCGAGCATCTATAGGGTGCTGTTTGTGAGGGTGTCCTGCCAGAGCGAGCCGGTGGAGTCTTCGTCCACCGAACCCAACTGCAAGAGAAGAAAAGCAGTTGGGCCGATGACGCTTCCCCACCATCGTCTCCCTCGCCGTTCACATCATCTCACGGGGCGGCTGTCTGCCGCCGAGGAATAGGAGGGGGCTGCCCCCCAGCCCAATAGTCGGGCAGGTTGTGAATTGTTAGGAGGAGCTTAGGGTTGTCAGTATTTGCAGGTTGTGAATTGTGTTTTGTGTTGTGTATTTTGAGAGTACTTTCAGATATGAATGTCTTTTGAATTTCAGATTTGCAGTATTGAGCATATGAAGTATTTTATGAATTCTAGAGATCTATTTTTAGCATTTTAAAATGTAGTTTCATAGGAGTATAAAAGTGCAAACAATGTGATTCTCAGAGAAGAAACTGCAAGTTTCAGTTTTAGATAAGAAACTGCAAGTTCAGTTTCAGATAAGAAACTGCAAGTTTCAGAGGCAGAGCATTTATATTAACATGGCCTTTTCAAACAGGGTTAACATCATGTTGGAAGTTTTATTCATGGTTAAAAATGGAACTACCAGCCAGTTAACATCATGCTGATCAACATTCATGCATAGCACATCTTCATATGATGCACCGTCAAAATGCCCACACAATGTCGAGTGTGCGAAACACAGAGAAGACGAGGGACGAAGTTTTGGCAAGTGTTGGACGTGGTTTTGGGCTGCCTCGTCTAGGCTTTCATTTTAACATGTGCATCCCACGACCTCGGATGGGAGGTCCATAGGCCTATTTGTATTTTCTTAGGGCCGTCATGTATCGACCGGCCTATGGACCTCCCATCCGAGGTTTTATTTTTGGCAGCCCAATTTATGTTTTTTTTGAAGAAAACGCAGAGGTCTGTTCTATTTTTCTATATAAAATAGGAACGCCAGGTCCAACTTATGTTTCCCTTCTTACTATATTATATATATTTAAATTATATTATATGTTATTATATATTATTTTTATTGTCATCATATATTTAACAGATACTTACATATGTAAGAAAACAATATCCCACATCTTATTAACTTATAAAAATAATTTCTGAACAAATAAAATCCTGGATTGTTTTGGCACGAAAATCCTAGTGATTGTGTACAAAAGCTTGGTAAGATTTAAGGACGAATGTAATAATATCACTTATTATTTAAATATATTTATAACAAAATGCTCAGCCCCTTTTTATTTTTTTGATAACATTGCTGGCCCAACCCAACATTATAATTAGAATCAGCCCAGCAAAATCGTGTATTTCGAGAAAGTGCAAATGGCCTGTAATTTTTTAGGAAATAAAATATATGGGCCACATGGACGCTACATTATTTGTTCACCCAGCCCAGCTAAATTCTACCGCGCAAAAAAAAGACTGTAAATTTTTAAAAAATGGGTTGAATACGTGCCACATTTTTGGAGGCTGAAATGTGGGCCAATAGGTCGAAGCCAACGCAAGTCGTTGTCAACTTAGTCAACAAATTATTCTGACATGTTAGCCGTTGGATTTACATCCAACGACCGGCATCCATCTTCAATCTCTCGTCTTCTTCCTCCAGTGCCGCCGGGACCACCTCCCGCCTCCTGCTGCTAGCAGCTCTGCTTAGCACGCTTCGCTATGAAGCACTACTCCACTGTTGGCCAGGCCATCCCTCCACCCCTCCACACCTCCTGTTCTTCTCCACCGACCGCCAAACCACACCGCACTAGAACCAGTTAACCCTCGTACACCTCTCCGTCTACGACTCTACTCCCGCGTCTTCCCATCTCCGGCTTGTTGTTGTCTGGGGCCTCGCCGTCGTCCACCACCTTGGATGCGCTCGGTGCGGCGTGGTCAGCGTGGTCAACGAACGACACCATCAGAAGTAGACTGTGCGAGGAGAGGCTGACAGCTGGGTCCACGGCCGCACACAATGAAATGCCTCCTTAATTACGCGCAAAATAATGATTCCTCCACCTAACATCTAGGACACACCAGAAGGGCCTCTATATTTCGCGAAAATAACGTGCCCCCCACTGACATGTCGGACCCACCAGCTATCTTCGCACGCAAGGAAGTGCCTCCTTATTACGCACAAAAAAATGAATATTCCCCTTGCTAGCTGGAACCCAGCATAGTGGGAGGCTGACTTGTGGGCCTACCAAGTTGACGGGGACGGAGGGCTTTGTCAACTTAGTCAATATGAACGATTCTAGCTCCTGTTACCGTACGATGTTCATCCAACGGCCGTAGTGCTTCTTCAACCTCTGGTCTTCTTGCTCCAGCCGCCCAAACCAGCGTCGGTCGTGTCGCGTGCTCCTGCCTCCCATGGCCGGCTGTGATGCCGTGGAGGCCTCACCGCCCCCCTACTACTCCCACAGCTGGCCAGGCCATCCCTCTACTCACCCACACCCCTGTTATTCTGCGGCGACAGCAGCCTCACACTACAGCCGAACCAGTGAACCCTCGTACTCCTCTTCGCGTGGGCATCCACTGCTGCGTCTTCCCTGGCTCCGAGTCGTCCCCTTCCTAGTCCTTGCCGTCGTCCACCGCCGTGGTGCTCTCGGCGCGGCGTGGTCAACGTGGTCAAGGAACGACTTCCATCGGACGTGGACTGTATGTGGGGAGGCTGACAGCTGGGTCCACAGCCGCAGCAAGGAAGTGCCTCCTTATTACGCGCAAAATAATGATTCCTCCACCTGACAGCGGGGACCCACCGGACGGGCCATCGCATTTCGTGAAAAAAACCTTTCCCCTGACTGCTGGGACCCACCAGCTACATCTTCGCACGTAAGGAAGTGCGTCCGGGCAAAAAAAACGATTCGCCCCCTGACTGCTAGGACCCACCAGCTACATATTCGCACGCAAGGAAGTGCGCTCGGGCAAAAAAATGATTCGCCCCCCTGACTGCTGGGACCCACCAGCTACATCTTCGCACGCAAGGAAGTGCCTGACAGTCAGGACCCACCTGGTCGAAGCGTATGTAGCGTTGTCATTCTGGTCGCGAACATGTACGTACATATATACTGGTGGACATAGTGGCGCGCACATGTCGTAGTAGAGGCGCATACGTGTCGTAGTAGAGGCGCGCACGTAGCATGTACACATACGTATAGCGGCCAGGGTGCAAGAAAGAAAATACGGCCACGTATGTGTACATATGGGCGAGGTCTCGAACGCCAACTCGCGCATACGTATGGCCAGGGCTCGTGTACATGGCTGGGTCGGTACGGAGAAACAGCGTCGTTGACGTGTTCATGGGGAGGCAACGGAATGCGTTGTGTTCATTGGGAGGCAATAGAACGCGTGGGAGCCGACCGGCTGGGTCGGAATGGAATGCGTGGTCATGTTCATCGGGAGGGCTTGGACGGAATAGGCGATGGAAAGGAGGCCTGGCGTACCACAAAACGGAGGAAACGGACCTCCTACGTTCGGAATGGGGTCATGTTGATCGGGAGGGGTGTGGCGTACCGCAAAACGGAGGAAACGGACCTCCTACGGTCGAAACGGAGGTCCTGTTGATCGGGAGGGGTGTGGCGTACCACAAAACGGACGAAACAGACTTGTGTTGGAGCGCTACGGTCGAAACGAGGGTCCTGTTCATCGGGAGGGGTGTGGCATACCACAAAACGGGACTCCACGGGATACTGTTCATCTCCGCCGTCGACCTCCTCCAGCCTCCACGGGCTCCTGTTCATCCAGCCTCCATCGCACGCTACTCCACCGGCTACTGTTCAACCACCCCTCCACGGGCACCCCTCCACCGTCTACTGTTCATCCTGCCCTCCACACCACGGGGTAAAGTTCAACCACCCCTCCACGGGCACCCCTCCATCGTCTACTGTTCATCCAGCCCTCCACCACACCACGGGGTCCTGTTCATCCAGAGGCAACGCCACCGCTCACTGTTCATCCAACCCCCCCGGCAACGCTCACTGTTCATCCCAGAGGCAGCATCGACCGGCTTCAGTTAGCAGAAGTAGCGAAGGAATCGCTAGATCGGGTTCAGTTAACAGCCATCGATCGATCGCTCGGGTTCAGTAACACGTAGCCTGCAGTGCAATCGCTCGGGTTCAGTTAGAGCCCAACGCCTCACTCGGGTTTAGTTAGAGCCAACGCCTCGCACACACGCGCGTACGTGTACGAGAGAAACGCGCATCGCTCGGCCCCCGACCTCCCACCGTAACCGGGAACTCCCCGGAATTTTCCTCTCCCTCGCTTCTACCACGTTTTTTTCCGTCATGGACGGCCCAAAGAATGTCATGCAGCTGCGTCTCTGGCCCGCCCAGGACGAAAACCCATTTTCTGTCATGATTTTTTGTCATAGAAGTAGGAGCCCACCATATCTATGATGATACCGGGTTTTGTCACAATTATTGTCATAGAAGTGTCATATGTATGACATACATTTTTTTCGTTCGGCCCAAAATGTCACAGATGTGTCTTTTTTTGTAGTGCACCGAGCCTCTTAACGATGGCATACGGACGGACGACATGAATGTGGGCAGCTGGCGCCGGCTGGGAATGCACCGTGCGACGGCGCGAGGGACGAGGGTTTTTGGTGTGCCAGGGTAGTCAGCTGCGGTCGTGGCAACGTTGGAGATGCCCTTTGATCACATGTGATCGACGCATGTCATTGAAAAAGCAAGACGACCATGTCTAGCAACGATGAGCGTGTCGCTCCGCGGTCGCCATGTCCAGAAGCGGTGCTGGAGCTGCACCACGTTGTTGGCCCCCACGACCCACATGAACGATTGCCGGTGGCGAGGTCATGGGCCAGCTCCTCCATTGGACCAGTTTGCGCTATGTTGTCCCGACAGGTGTGCCCCACCTGTCGGTTTCCCTGTTTTTCCGGCCATATTCGAGTGTCAGTGCTCCGCGTTGCGCATTAGGCCTTTCACTATCTAGGCGTTTGCTTATTTGATCCGTTCAAGTATAATCATGTGGCATTTTCTTATTTCTCATTACTCTCCAACCCTCTTCTCCATCGATCATGTCGCCCTCCGGTTGAGTCCATCCTCCCACATGCCTCATTTGAACATTCAGCCGAGTATCATTCGCATGTGGGCCTAGACCATGCTTGTATTTCCAATGTTTATTTGTAATTTGTTCGACATGCATACAAACAAATGGTTCGTTTGAAGTTTCACTTTGCCTCCACTACGTGTCGCTTCGCATCTTAGTTTTGACATCCCATTCGGTTCATGCCCCGGCACATGTTGACGAGATCGATTGATGTTCAAAGATCAATTGCGTGTCATGCAAGGAGATAAATGTTTGGTCTGTTTCTATGATAGAAATGACCCGCGGGGGTGGGGGTGGGGCGTGGGGGGTGGTCTATGGGGATCAGAGGGAGTATATTGTACGTTCATAAGGGAAACAAACGTATTGTACCCACCCTAGTCCTCTTTCAATCGATCTCCGGACCGCGAGATGAAATCAAGAGAGAACGAGTGGGGGCATGTGCGATACCTAAGGCAGATTCAAAATTTTGAACCAGTGATCATAGCATCTGCAAATCATATATAAAGGGTATTCAATGTTCGTTTCATTTTCAAACGTATAATATACTCCCTCCTATCCTTTCTAGTTTACATATAAGTTTTATGTGTAGTCAAAGTATCTCTACTTTGATAAAAATAGTATCAACATTCAACAATGCCCAATCAATATTGTTAGATTCGTACGTACTCCTAGATTTGTACTCGATATGGTTTCCAATTTGTTTTCAACCACGTTAATGTGCTTGTTCTCGCGCATGCTCTTCCTACTAGGATTTCACCACGTATAGCCAGTCCAATAGTAACTTTTTTAAGCTCCCTGTCCAATAGTACTAGTGGAGTACTGACAACATTTGTACTAGAGTATGCAGTGCTCATAGTTGTACTCCCTCCTTCCATTTATATAGGGCCTATGTGGAGGAGAGAGATGTGAAAAAGTAAGGGGAGTGAGCTCTCATGCAAGAGCCTAGCTATATACGCATTCCTAGTTAAACATGTACAATAAATATGAAGAAAGAGATGGAGAGGGGATGGAAAAAAGTACTAATACAATAGCCAACCTTATATTTTTTTGTGGGAAATAGCCAACCTTATAGCCTGCACTACTGTATGAGTGCATATAATAGATGATGGCTATAGATGACATGGCAGTACCTTATAGCCATCGACTAGCTATATTATTAACCATGCTCTAATGCACTTTCAAAACTGCATTTGACTATTGACAAGATTAATAGTACATGAGATGTATAATGTGAAAATTATATCATTGGAAGCTCCTTTCACATACGTATCTCGGCCTTACCCTCCCTTTCGGCCACTTACTGGCGGACCCCATGCTTGCTAGGCCCCGCATGTCAGTTACTCAATGGGTTCGGCCATGTCAGGGGATCCTCATCCGTAGTATACTCCCTCTGTTTTTATTTACTCCGGATAAAATGACGCGGGCGGGGGAGGGGGAGGGACGTCGGTTTGCTCTCAACTGCGGTCCCACAAGCGAGCGAAAATTCAAGACGAAGCGTGTTCCATTCGGTGAGCGATGTGGAGGGTCCAACATGTCGGGCTGCAACGCGAACGTGACAAGAGCGATGTACAGTCAAAACTGATTGACCGGTCGTCACCGGAACCACTATTCACACTAGAACCTTCGCTGCTCGGCCTATGCCAGCCACTGCCCTAAAACCACACCTAATATCCAGCCCCTTCCCCCACCTTTTGATCCCCTAGCCTGCATCAAGCGTCCCCTAGTTTGCCGGAAAGCCATGGTGCGCCGCATAGAAATCGCGGGGGCGGTCGGCACCAGAGACCTCCGTTCCCAAGCTCGCTTTGCGGTGGGCCAATCCCCGAGTTCTCGGGAGCCAAGCTACGAGGAGGAGGAAGCTGATTCAATGTTCATGGCGGAGTTCGCGGTGCAGAAGGCCCCCGATGGGTATGAGACGATGGACGTCGACTTCGTGCCGGCGTCCAAGTCCCCCATGGTGCAGGCGGACCAGTGGTTCAACCTGGCGATACTAAAGGAGGACCAGGAGGCAGAGGCTCAACTCGACGCTGAGCGCACGCATGCAGCTGCCATCGAGGCTCTCCTGCGGGCGGAACCGGATGTCGTGGATGTGAACCGGGCGGCGGAGGCTCAACTTGAGGCGGAGCGCACGGATGCCGCCCTCCTGCAGGCGGAACCGGACGTCCTAGACTTGAACCGGGCGGCAGAGGCTCAACTCAACGCAGAGCGCGTGGATGCCGCTCTCATCGAGGCCCTCCTGCAGGCGGAACCGGACGTCCTAGACTTGAACTGGGCGGCGAAGGCTTGACTCGACGCGGAGCGCGCGGATGCCGCTGCCATCGAGGCCCTCCTGCAGGTGGAATCGGATGTCCTCGACTTGAACCGGGCGGTGCTCTCATCCATGCAGAGCGCCCGCATGCTCCACATGAACGAGTAGCTGGAGGCCGAGTACAACCACGGTGCGGAGACACATGTCGGCAGCTACGGCTGGTTCGCGCCGGCAGCCAAAGACGACGAGGCCGTCTCGTTCCGTGAGCAGTGATAGTTTTTCTTTATGTTGTTGTTTTTATGGATCTCTTGCTGTGTAAAAACATATATTGTTATGCAAGTCGCCTGACTTGGGCCAGTCTACACCATTTCAGGTGGTTGGATGAATATCCTATGTCTCCTAACCCTTCTTCCTCACCTCTTCTTCTTCCCCAACAGACCACCACATGGGCCGTACGAATAGTCCCCAACATGCATTTGGATAAACATACTCTATGAACGAAAATTATGTGTCAGCGATAGGATGGCTAAGTTTGGTTTGTTCACATGCGACATCATGTGTCAGTGAGGGTGTGTTCCCTTGGTTGGGTTTGCGGCGTGCAGGAGCGACTGTGCATGTGAGGGTGCCGTGCGACCGCGGCGTGCAGGAGCGACCGTGTGAGAGTGCGGTGCGAGCGCGACAGCCGTGCACAAGTGTACCTCCTTTTCATTTTGAAAACTTTAGGCAAGCTTGGAAAAAATGTGTGGCGGAGTATGGCAATGCAAGGCCTAGACCCAAACAGGATAAGTACGTAGTACTACGTACTAGGAGTACTAGTGTTAAAAAAGAAAGGCTGGGTTTTCCTTCGCGGGATTAATCTATACAAATACTCATTTCACGTATCAATTAATGCGCATTTTTTTCTCCAAAGCCCAAAGAGCTAACCATCTCACTCCTCATCGCTTGATTAATGCAGCGCCATGAAACCAACCTTCTCACTTCCGCATGCATCCAGGGGATATTAATGTCCTTGGTTGCTAGTACGAGGCAAACCCCATCAATTTTGCCTCGATTAGTGTTAGTGGCCTTTTGCAAATTGTAATTTTGATATACTGGCCTTGTGTACAAAAAATGGAGGTAGTAACTATATTCGACTTCCTTCCCCATTGCGGTGACGTCGACGATATCTCGAACATTGTGGTTTGGCGAAGTGCGTTCGACGGAGAACACCATTGAAGGAGACCACGGTAAGTCGTTCGCAAGTGCCGCCTTCAAGCCGAGACAACCGCCTTATTTGCATCTAGGAAGTCCGTTGAACCAAAGGATGCGTAAATGTACTAGTACTACTCGTACGCAATAGCGTCGTCCGTCCAGCTTAGTGCGGTGAGATGGTTCCTCGAAGAAGATGATGGAGAAGCGGATTCAGCGAAGAGTGAAATGATGGTTGCTTCATCCGTGCTTTGTGATTTGACGCCTCACTGCTTTGTGATTTGTGATAGAAGGGACAGGGGAGTAGACTCTGTCCTCTATACTGTACATGCATCCAAGCACAGGAGAAAAAGGAGAGACGTTGCATTTTTCTATTCCTTCAATCAATCAATCAATCAATCAATCAGGGAGCTTCGGTTCCATCCTTTTGGCTTTGGCAACACCGTCCATAATGGTTCCCATGATGCCAAAAGCTATTTTCGCATTTGGCTACACATTGTGGATGCCCTTAACCGTACCACTTGGTTTTGCTCTTGTGTGCTACCTATACAAATCTCAATTATATTGATCTAAAAAATTATAGAATCAAGATTAGTAAAAAGGAGTTGATTTTGCCGCGCGGATGGCAGGGGAGGTTTCTTATTTTTAGAGAACATTGTCCTGGTGGTTTGCTAACATGCGGTCCCACGTGTCAGTGCTTTACCAAGCCGATCCGCTTCCCACATGAGGCAGAACAACGACAGAAGCAACACGTGGTTAACTTGAAGAAGATGAGGGAGAAACGGATTCAGCAACGAGTGAAATGATGGTTGCTTTGTCCCTCCAACTTTTTTAACATTATTACTTCGTCCCTCCAACTTAACTGCGGGAAAGGTGCAACTTTGTTATTTGACGCCCCATTACTCATTACTACGCCGACGCCATGACTAGGTGCTTCACCCCGGCTGCTCTGCACTGTATTCCGGTATGGCACGTGGACCCGGTAGCTTGATGCCCCACATGTCGGTGAAAGGGACTAGAAGATTTATTAAAGCGAGCGCTCCACTCTTACAACAGAGGAGTACACGACACGACGGCCTAGTGAACTGTCACTTCTACTGTATATAGTACTATAGTTTTGCTGTTCCGCACGATCCATCGATACAAACCCGATTAAACAGGAAAGGGCGGGATTTTTCCCGCGCGGTATATGATACTGGCCAGACATTTCAAAGGAAATTTTAATGTATGCAAACTGAATAATTAAGTAACAATATGATATCTAGTAAAACTAAAAACACATACTATGATTTATTGTGTTAGAGTGTAGTAGTAGTGTTGTATTGCATAGTTGTTAGATGTAACATGCGAGAACGTTTAGATATGTAGTTTTGGAGGTCCTATAGAGAGAAAAGCGTAATACGTTCACCGAACTTCATAATAAGCTTTTACGGTCACTATATACGTTTTGCGGTGATTGTACGGTCAATTGCTCACGGTTCAACATTGGATTGCACTCTGTTGACCGGCCAAATAGTCTGCGTGGCACCATGTTGTCTAGTTAAATTGACCATGTTCCTTGTGGGTCCCACCTATCAGTTCACATAGGGAAAAGGTCAGATAAACACAAAATTACGCAGGCGCGACAAGACTCCACCCCATGCGCGGGAATCACCTGGTTTTGTATGTGTCTGTCAGGGCCTAATGTGTGCGGATGCATGTGTAGGTTGAGCACTTGATCGTGAGAGTGTGTGTTGGTCGTGTGGTGTACTGGTGTGTGCATGCATGTGTTCACGTGTGTGTGTGAGTGTTGCGTGCGTGCGTGGCTGCATGTGTACGTGTGAGTGTTGCATGCGTGCGTGGGTGCATGTGTTCGTGTGAGTGTTGCGTGCATGCAGTTCGTGTGCATGCGTGTGTGTGTGTATAATCAGCACACCAGCTCCTGTGTGTTAAAACAGACGGCTCAGCATACCAATACAAGGCCACCTTGTCCGCTGTGCCCGTGGTCATGACTTCGAACCACCGTCCAATATTTTTTTTGTCGTTTGTTTTCATTCTTACTAGCAAGATGCCCGTGCGTTGCACGTAACATCAAGATACATTTGTATGACTAGTTTATCTTGTGAGAGAAAAGGATGAACGAGGGAAGGCCTTATTTGCAAATGTGGAGAGGTGTGTTGGTACCTTTTTGCAAAATTGTCATAGTTTCTTTCCTATCCGTCAGATATAAATCGGACGGCCTATATTGCAGGATGGCAGGCACACCATTATCACCAACTCTGTTTTTATAAGAGTGTATTTTATCCCTACTCTTATTAAAAGTATAGTCGGTGATGATCGTGTGCCTGCCATCCTGCAATATAGGCCGTCCGATCTATATCTAACGGGTAGGAAGGAAACTATGGCAATTTTGCAAAAATATACCCACACCCCTCTCCACACTCGCAAATAAGGCCTTCCCTTGTTCATCCTTTTCTCCCACAAGATAAACTACTCATACAAATGCATCTTGATGTTATGTGCAACACATGGGCATCTTGCTAGCATTTTATAAGAGTGTAGATGTAGAGTACATACAAGCCGACAGGTGGGCCCGATGGTAGTGAGATAATGTGATGCAACACTAGAGGTGCCATGTGGAGCGTTTAACTGGTCAACTAGTCGTGTCTTGAGCAAATACAGAGTTGTACGGTGAGCCCGTGACTATATAATAACCACAAAACATAAATGGTGACCGTAATGAGTGGATTCAGAAGTCCAATGTACGTATTGTGCTTTCAGTTCAAATACAATGATCGTCACTGTATATATTGCGAGAGAAAGATGAAACATGTGTGAATGTGCTGGGGGCTTACTTTTAGAGAACCTGGAGATAGTTTGTGTGCGTACGTGAAAGGGGCGTAGAGGGGGGGTATGCGATGGAGAGAGAGATGCTCTTCGTTTCTCTTTATTATGACTAACTTTATATATAGTATAAAAATATACAAATTTACAATGCGGAATAAATATCATTATGGGCACCATGGAATGCAAGCATTCATACTCCTCCATATAACTTTGTAATGTTGTATATATGTAGAAATTCTAAAATATTTTTTGGCCTCACTTTATTCGAAAGGAATGTTGTATGTGAAATAAACGTGAAGAGAGGGCTTTTCAGATCAATGGGGTACGTGATGTAACATGTGTGAATGTGTAGTTGATGCATTTGGCAGGGCCTAGAGAGGTATGTGTGTGTATTACGTATTCGAGAGAGGCATGGATAGAGGGGCCGACAGGGGGGCGTGGGAGAGATAGCATGAGAAATGAGAGTGGTCTAGAGAGAGAGATACGAATATGATGTCACGGCGAGAGATTCCCTTGAGTGTGTACATGCAAGGGGGAGTGGATAGAGTCACTAGGAGAATATATTTTTGTGTGTTGTCTGTGTTTGTATGTGTGGGTGTGAGAAGATAACGAGACGTGGGGGCAGAGGGTGTGTCAACGCGTGAGGTCCGGTGGTTCGAGGTGAGGCCCTTTGTTCGGTTCTGTCCTGCGCCACATTGGTCGGCCCGTGATGCATTTAGGGATACCCATGGATGACTAGTCGTACAAGACAAAGATAGCATAATTGTGAAGGACTCTATGTCCACTGACAAAGCCATCTAGGATTTGTAACCCTAGGTTCTCGGTCTAAGGTAACCCCTTTATCTCTGATATTACTATTCATCCAACCTAACTTTAAGGGGCATCCTACAGAATGCTCTACTAGAATCATACTCGTCGATTAGGAAGAGAGGTGTGAGACAATGCGTGAGAGACAGGCCTAAAGATAATGTGCGTACAGGAGACAGGTAGGCAGGTCTATGTATATAGAAAGGGTCGATGGGGATTGTGCGTGTGTATGCTTGCGAGAGCAAGAGTTCTTGTGATAAAGGTTTGTGAAAACAGTCGTAAATGGTTACGAGAGGGAGGGAGGGTTATAACGAGAGCATGTGTGCGAGAAAGACACCTCGGGAGAGAGTGTGTGAGCATGTGTGAGAGACCACCGATGGAGAGTGAAACTACACGTACAAGACTGCTATACACATTGATTAAAGATACAAATTGTATCCAAATATTAGGATGGGATCATGATATTTGCAATTCACGTAAGGAACGGTCATTGATCCATCAGACATCTAGATTTTATCGAATTTGAGCATGTCTGTTATTATTCGACACAATTGATCCACATAGTTAGTATTTTGAACTCCAGACAATGCATCGCTTTAGCAATCGAATATAAACGTGAGTATAGTTCATGTTGTGTGTGTAAAGCACATTATACATATGAAAGTTACACAATGAACAATATAAATAGCTACCTATGAACTAGCATACATTTGAATTCAACTTAAGGTGGTTTAAAAAATCAAATTCAACATGAAGTCCATTCAATTATTTGAATTTGATATCATGGCATTTGTACATCATACCTAAATTATGGGGGCACTAATCTTTTCTCTGATTTTGTACATAATAGCATATGTAGTCGTGTACAAAATAGATTCTAATTTAGCTCCTCCATTCCAAAATAATCATAGTTACAGGATTTTCAAGTGTCAAAATTTCAAAAAGAAGCGGATAATTTAATGAGGTTTTCAGACATACAAGCTCAAATTTAACGTTGTCTATTTAGGTCAATCCTCAAAGTTCAAGAGTACTCTAAACGTGAATGCTTGTGTTTCAAAATTTCGAACGAAGCACCAAAAGAGCCTCTACTCGCCCGAAACCGCATGAGACCAATGTTTGGTAGTACAAGGAAATTACTTTTCTAATAACTCTGGCCCGTGAAACCTACCTGCCCGACGTCCAAAGGTCTAAACCGGGGTAGGTTTGTAGCTTCATCTAGACGCCACACAACCGCCTCCGAAAAATATTCATACACAATGGCCACCTAAGCTCACATGCTCGTGGCCGAAATCTCTCCCGCCCACTATTTGGGACACCTGGGATTACCATCCTACCCCCGACCCGCAGTAGGTCTGAAATTTAAGAGGGGTGTAAAGTTTGTACTTTCCCCAAATTTCAAACAAGCGCGTCCCATCTTTTGTTCAAAAAAGCCAAAAACAAGCGCGTCCCAGACTGAAACATGGTTCTCCCCCCTCCCCCTCGCCCACCCGTCTGATTCCCCATTCGTACTCCGTGGGCGCAAAAACTACCTCTCCACCAGCGGCGAAACCCCGGCGTCTTCTGTCCGCCACCCCATTCCACCCATCAACCGCCGCCCTCCTCCATCACGCCGGAGCCGATACCGCGACGTCTTCGTCCACCGCAACCTCAACTGCAACGCCCTCCACGACTAGTAGTTGAAGCCGAGGCCGAGTCGTTTGTACCCGAGCTAGTTCAACCACGCCGTCCTGCGCCTCACCGCTGCCGCTCCAACTTCGCCACCCTCCACCACACCGGAGCTGTTCCTGCTATGCCATCCTTCGCTGCCTCGGATCTGCTTCCGCTCCGTCGACATACGGCCATGACAACACATTCAACAATTTGTCCATGGGTTCATCCAAGCCTGCACCCTCCTCCAGAACATCGGTTTCCCCGGCAAAAAGAAGAAGATTGGTGCGACATGTGGAGGTGACCACACCGGCAACTGAAAATGGTGCTCCTCTTCCCTTATTCGTGCAAATCTTACGTGTCTGCTTGCATGGTATTCATCCCACAGAAGACACTAGTTGACAGCTTCTTCTTGATACTAGATGTTCCTAGTAACTCGCGATGCACAAGGTTTCTCCTCATATACTATTTCACCTTAGCTAGAGGTCCGTCGCCTCCCCCTGAATTTCAATTCCTGGTCAGTTGATTCCTAATTAACAGAAGCATTCCCCGGCGTAACAGGCGCTAGTCCGCCTATTACGCCGGGGAAGCAGCGCCTCGGTGTTTATCTTAGGGGCGTGTGGGGCCTAGAGCTACTGGCGGCCGATCTGGAGGTCGCCCGGGATTGAAGGGATGGCCTGGGGGCGCTGCCAAGAATGGCGGTGGTGTGAGGTCCAGGGGAGGGCGGGACGGGGCGGCGAAGGCAGGGGTCTGGGCCGGTGGTCGCTGGCGGTTCGAGAAAGATCGTCAACAATGACTAGAGGGAGGTAGACGAAGTCCATCTGCCCGTTCCTTATAGATCAGACGATTCATTAAAAAAATCGACTGACCTATTTATTTTTAGTCGACTGTTATCTTGATATGACCACATGTGGTGGTGTGCTGGAGGAGTACCTGCATTTCCTGTGCTCATATATTATAAAATCATACGGAGTAGAATCTAATTTTGTTTGCCATGTAATGTTGTAGAGCTATCATATGTCTCCTATCATTTTTTTCAGCCACCTGCTATCTGCTACTTTTACAGTGCACTATTCTGCACACACTTCACCCATACTCTCACTATTGTGTTTTTATGCAAGGGTATTTCAGACTCTGCTGCTATGAGAGAAGCAAAAATGAAATGAGAGAAGTCGCTCCAGCGTCGTACACGGATAGGCTAGACACGTTTCAGCCTTATAATAGGTGCAGTGTCAGCAGATGGAGACGGTAAACGTAGCTCTGGAGTTGATGACCTCGCTCGCAATGAACCACCATCCCAGGTGCTTGCTTTAACTTCGCGGTGTCATATGTGGTTGCATGTTCCATATGGTGTCTAGCTTGTATTCGAAAGGCCGAAGTCAGTCTTTATTAAGATAAGGAAAGACATTTTTTACATGAACCACCATCCCGTGAGCACCAGAAGACAAATAGCTAGTCAGGGCACTGGCCGAGCCAGTGACAAGCCTAGCAAAGAGAGGCATCACCTGGAAGCCAACTAAAAATCCGCGATGGTGGCGAAGCAGCCCACCTCCCACTAGGCTCTCAGGTCCTAGATGATCATGCTCACCACTCCAGCCGGATGTCTAGCTTGTATTGCTTCCAATTTGGTTAAATTGCATCTGCTTAGCATACACACTATACATTTGAATATGACATGCCTTTCTATTTTTGGTACATACTAGTACATCTGTGTATTAACCATGTTCTTACATCAAACTAATGTTCTTGTGTATCCCTCATCAATCACTTATGATGAGGCAATCAGGCAAGTGGATTACTCCTCATTTAAAGAATGCAGCATCAGCCTCCCGACATGATTCTCAAGAAACAACAAGGCTAGATGAAGATAGTGAACGCAGCTCTATAGTTGATTACCGCATTTCCCCTACACTAGCATCGCAGGTGCTTGCGCTAACTTGGCAGCGTGATATGTGGTTGCATGTTGCATATGGTGTCTAGATTGTAATTCTTCCAATCTGGTTAAACTGCCTGTGCTATTCTGCTTAGCTTATACATTATACCTGTTAATGTGAGATGCCTTCCTGTATTTAGTACATAGTACATCTATCTATTAAGCATGTCCTCACATAAAACTATTTGTTTTGTATCCCACATAAATCAATATGACGAGACACCTTTAGTATATGCAGTGTGATATTAGTTACATCTTTGATATGATTTATAGCATGTGCTGCTTCTAATTTGTTGAAATGCCATTTATGATGGGACACTTTTAACTTGGGAGTCATATTGGTTGCATCTTTCACGTGGTGTCTAGCTTGCATTGCTTCTTATTTGGTGAAATGGTTTCTGCTTAGTTTACACAAACAGTTGTGAATATGCCATGCCGTCCTGTTTTCGTATTATTCCATCCTGGAATCATGTGTTTGCCTTACATCAAAGTAGTGATTGTCAGTATCATGCACGAATGAGTTCTGAAGAGTGAATTTTATTGCTTTTTCTTGTTGGTTGTACTTGACAATTCAAAATCAATAAAGCAGAAGGAAGTTAGAAAGCAAGCGTATGAAGGTGCCCCTTCCAAATGGAGGGCCTCTACAGATTCTACTCCTCCATCCCCCCAAGATGATTTCCAAGACAACACATGCATAGACACTCAACGTAGCTGTGTTGGTGATGAGCACGTGTCCCCTAGTGCACCATCACAAGTGCTCCCTCTAACTTGGCACTGTTATATGTGGTTGCATGTTATGTATGATGTCTAGCTTGTATTGCTTCTAATTTTGTTGAATTTCATCTGCTTCCTTTACACATTATACTTGTGACTAAGACACGTGTTCATGTTTCTAGAACATACAATATCTGTCTATCACACCACATTCTTACATCAAAGTACATTTGTTCTGAAGAACTAAATTGTTATTCATTTTTCTTGTCGTCTTGACTTAACATGGTATAGAGAAAGAGGAAGCAAGACAAAACGAGAGGGAAAGGGAAGCGGAACAATCCTGCAGATTCTGCTGGTACTGATGGTGCAATAGAAGTTCAAAGTCCAGCGGAAAATTGTACCGATAGGGTATCCCGTGCTACACGAGCTGCAGAACAAGCCAAACAGAAACAAATAGCTACCACCAAACAAGCAGAGACAACCCTAGTTGTTGCAACACCTTCCATAGTACCACCAGCTGGACGATTTACTCGTTCGTCAACTCAGCTAGTAGCACGTTCCCAAGCTCCCTTGCCACCTGACACTACTTCCAAAGCACTCTTGACACAAGATGAGTTGGCAAGATGAGATGAACTTTGTGAGCTTCAACAGCAAGAAGGTAGTTGCTGGAGTCAAGTTATAGTTGCATGCTTCTTTATATGTAGTCTCACAGTTAGATGTACACTAACACTTCCTATGTTTGTTCTTGGACTAGCGCCTAGGTGCAAGAGGAAACAAACATCAGGGATAATGCTCGATAGGTTAACTAAATCTAGAGGAGGAAGAATGGAGATCCGTTTTGAGGCAGGTTTAAAAAGGCCACGTGATGCTACAGAGTCAGCCAAGTTAGTATCAGAGGCAGCGGTTGCTGTTAGGTGTCATGTACGTATCCTCCCAACATGGATTCAGTAGAGGAATGACAATGACGAAACCCAGTTCAACACCTTCCTCGACCATTTATCTGTAAGTATGGTTATGTATGGAAACTAGTAATACCGTCTTGCTCCGTCCAATACTTTCTAGGTTGCTGATAATGAGACTCCCATAATTTTCAACAGATGAGGTTCAAGTTGGATAGCCAAGATGATGCAACCAGACAAGCTTGCACCCATGTTTTCAAGTCTGCTCTATGACAGTATCGGTATAACTTGAGGAAAACTCACTTTGAAGGCAAGGCTAACATTGAACTTGCCTAAACATCTCTAGTGGAAAATATATCGGACGAAGACTGGAGAGGCCTCGTTAAACACTGGACCGATCCGAAGTATCAGGTACATTATATATATGTGATCAGATCACATGTTGAAGTCCTATTTACGCATGTCCCACACAAATATATCTTCTTGTAGGTGAACTATTCAAAGAACAAGGCCAACCGCACGAAAGTGAAATTCCAACAGACGACAGGATCTCGTAGCTATATTGCACACTGCGAGGCTCTTGTAATTAGCTGCCGTTTCACTCTTTTTGCTGTACCATATTATCAGATCTATATTGACTTGTTGCAAATGCAGAGGAAAGCCCGCAAGGACCAAAAAGTACCTAAACCAAATGTTGTGGAAATCTTCAAGGACTGTCACACTAGCAAGAAGAAGGGCATGACTACACCAGTCAAAGCCGCTGTTGTAAGTCCTTAATCCTCATGCCTTTTAACTACTACTTACTCTGGCTTGTGCCCTGAATTGCATGGTTTGTAGCCAATGTCTATTACTCTTTTCAATTTTATACACAATTGTCTTAGCATATCATTGCACCTTACACGGTTTAAAAGAGAGGAGTGATGTTCCTTTGATCTTGACCCGTAATCTAGTTCCGTGCTGGACTTTCCCACACAACGTTACAATTGCCTGTTTGCCTGTTCTCAGTTGTTTTGTGATATGAATGATGTCATACTATGCTTACCGTATTATAAACTTCGTCTCATTATCCTTAGCCCTTAATACAATGTGAAGAAATAGACAATACATGTAACAACCCAAATTTTCAATTTGGAATGTTATACATTAGATCATCATTGCATATCATGTTTTATTGCATTTTGGCTTGATCCTAGAAATTCTATGGAACTCAAGGACCCACGGAGAGAGTTAGGAATTTCATTATTTTCATATTTGAGTTTTCTCAAATTTTGAAAAGAGGATTGTTTGATTTTAATTATTTTCTCTTCGAATATTTCTTTTATAAAAATAAAAGAGAGAGGATAAAATGACTTCCTCAAAATAAAGAAATATTGGAGATTTAATATTAAAATCAAATAAGATTTTATTCGGATTTTTATTGCTATTTTATTTGAATTAGGAAAAATGTGCGTTTTTAAAATTTGCATTACAGTCCCAAATAAATGTTCACCTTGTCCGGTTGATTTTTAGAGGATGGGGAAAATTTATTTTAGGATTTTTGGAGTCCGTTTAGTATTTCTTTTCTTTGCCTTTCTGCACAGAATATTTTTTTTTAAAAAAGGAAACCGACTCCGGGCCGTACCCGAGCGGGACTCCGCCCGGGGGGCTTTCTAAGCCGGGGCACCGCAACCCACCGCAGCCCAAACCCGCGCTCCACCGCGAGCCGCCGCCACCGCCATCTCGCCTCGCTGCCGCCGCGTGTAGCGCCGCCACCGCCGCCGTTCGCCGGACCTCGCTGGAGGTAGTCGTCGCCGCCGCCTCAGTTTTCGCAAGAAAACCGATTGGTTTTTTTTTCGAAACCCTAGATCCATTTTTTAGACCCGGTTCGGTTTTTTCCGGTTTAGTTATTTAGCGGATGTTCGTCCGTATGTTCGTTTTAACGAACGGTTTTCGTCTGTTAGTCACAGACAGCGAACGTTTGTTCGTTAGCCCGTTTGTCAGTTTTTTCTTTTTCTCGGATTTTTCGCGATTATTTTCGATCGTGATTTCTGATCCAATTTTCGTTTTAGTTTTTCTTTTCGCTCGTTTATCGGAATCACGCGATTCAAGCGCCTAGAGTTTCGTCTCAAAGCCCTCTTTCTTTTTAACCAACTTAAACAAGTTTTTGGTACTATAAAATTTGACTTTAGTCTAGATTAGTAAACGGAGCTTGTTTCTTTCGCCGTTTGAGTTTCGTTGCTTCGTTTGATTTGATTCTTTTTGCAAACTGGAGTTCTTAAGTTGAACATTCTGGTTAGATCTTCTTGTTTGAGTTTTACCCGTGCTTCTTGCTTGATTGCTTTTTGTATGCTTGTTTGATTGCGATAGAGTACCCAGTGTGGCGAAGCGTGCTACTACGAGTCTCTAGGTTTCACGGATCATCAGCAAGGCAAGTAACGCTTTGATCATACATCTTTACTACCCAGTTTTTATTGCAATAGATCAACCCTCAAAAAATTGCATGGTTAGTATCTGAATAAATTGTGGGTTGGGAAGTAGCTGAGGTAGTACCTATTCACCTGTTTTATTATCGAACCCTGGGAGTTACTTCTACATTGCTTATATTGCTATGCTATGCTAGTAGACATGGTTTGGGTTTGAGTGTATCCATGACAGATGTGAGTTGTTAATTAGTGGTTAACTTAAGGTGGCAACTTTAATACACATCTGGGTGGATTGAGGCACCTGGGGAACCCAGTGATTGCCTGTATTTTTTTGGAAATCCCGGGGTACCGTGTGATTTTCCTATGGACTGCCACCCAGGCTCAGAGGGATCACAATATTATTCATTCTAGAAAATTCCGTGTGCAGCCACATGCCATTATGGGCTCTGGCATAGTTGAGTAAGTTGTGGGAAACCTTTCCATGATGGGCTAGCAGATGTAGGGGATTGTAGGTGTACCGGCCTATCTATCGGTTAAGGGGACATCTTCGGAAAGACTGTGTCTCGGTCATCCGTTTCTCAAACATTATGTAGTGCGAGAAATCCAATGGAGGAGATCGAGTCTTGTGGGGAAAAGTGCACAAACCTCTGCAGAGTGTACAAACTAATCATGGTTAGCCGTGTCCCCGGTTATGGACATCTTGAGTATCTAGTTCTTGGATTATCATTTGGATCTCATCACTCTTAAATATAATTTGATTGGGTTATTAATTAATTTTAATTGGGATTGAGATGGGGTTTACTATTCTCAATATTTTCAACAAACTTTGTAGTTAAATAAAATATATTCCTTTGTAGTAGGAAAAAATTGGCTTTTCGCAAAACCTGTTAACCATACAGCCTCCACCAGCCATATATGCATGTAGTGATAGCTTTATTATGTTCATTACTCTCTTGTGTTACATTGCCAGCATATTCCATATGCTGACCCGTTTTCGGGCTGCAACGTATTATGTAGCAGATTTTTCAGACGATGAGTAAGGTGCCTTAGGTCATGGTCTTTCACTCAGTGTTGTCGTTGGAGTTGATGGACTCACTTTATCTTCCAAGCCTTCCGCTGTTATCGTTTTAGATGGCCTTAAGACATATTTATTGTAATAAGTTCTCTTTTGAGACATTCGATGCAATAAGTGTGTGATTGCAACTCTGTTATAAATCCTCAAGTACTATGCGTGTCAGCATTACCGATCCAGGGATGACACTGATGCACAGAGATCAGACTATTTGAGGTCTGGTCTCTACAAGATGGTATCAGAGCACACGCTGACTATAGTACGCGACCACTAAGCTAAAGCCCTAGATCACTACTCTCTCCTCATTTCTGACTCCTCTCCATTTTCTACTCTTTAGGATGGCAGACGCAAGGAACAAGTTTGCACAACCGGATGAAGAAGCGCCTTTTGGACGACACTTGAAGGAAGTCACTAAGTACCTGAACATTGGAATACCAAGCTTCACTGGGACTTACAACGCCACTTTACCATAATAGGAGCGTTGGACAATTCAAGTTCAAGTTCCAGGAAGGACATTTACGCCAGTCACTAAGCCCATAGAGTTTTCCTTTGATGCACCAACCTGGAGTCTAGGAAAGAGTATGGCAGCCCACATCACCATGGGACGCATTGGAGAAGTTTAACATAAGGAGCTTAAGGATACTATCTACCAGATTTGTGGGCGCCGAGATGAGCAATGGGAGATGATTAGCACCAGGAAGGATAGATCCATTGCAGCTTTCATCCAGGAGTTAAACCAGCATATTCGCCGCCAGGAGAATAAGATGTGCGCAGGCATGATAGATCTGAAGAAGGCAATGACAAGGATCACGGAGCTGGAGGAAGAACTCAAGGCTACTCGCGAAGATTATGAGGAGGAAATCATCGTACTAGTGGAGAAGAATGATGACCTGACAAGGAAGCTAGGAGTATTCATGGGAGACCCTGCGCCAGGAGGAGAAGACGACGAACCCAAGGAGATTCATCCTGAGGACTACATCATCATCGACGACACCGACTCGGACCCCGACGATAGCGATGATGACTATGTTGATGAAGCTAGAGCAGATATCATGGAGTCTTCAACCAATCAATTTTTCTACTCGACCACCAAAATAGTAGTAGTATTCCACCATGTATATAGTATAGTCTAAGCACTTTTGTAATGATAGTTCTAGACCGATTGTATGCCTTGCTTGATTGATTGAGTGATGTGATTGTGTTTGTCTCATGGGTAGTGTTTTATCACTAGACCTCATTCTATTCTATTTTGTTCCCTCTAAACCCTCAGATGCCTCCGAGACTTGACCCCGAATTTACCTTTCCACCGGAGCTCACTCAGTTGATCTAGCAGCAGAATACCTTGATGCAGTTGTTAGTTCAGAACCAAGGCAACAACAACAACAACAACCCACCACCACCACCCCAGTTGACAACTTAGCCCATTTTCTGAGGTTGCAGCCGCCGGTGTTTTCCAGTAGCACCGAGCCAATAGTTGCAGATGATTGGCTCCACATGATTGGAAGGGAGTTAACCACTGTAGGATGCACAGATGTTGAGAAGGTGCATTTTGCCGCACACTAATTGGATCGACCATCAGCCTCATGGTGGGAGACTTACACTGTCACCTATCCTATAGCCACTGTTACATGGGACCAGTTCCAGCAGGCTTTTCGCACAGCCCATGTATCAACAAGAGCTATGGCCATGAAGAAGCGTGAGTTTCGCAACTTACGCCAAGGAGGACGCACAGTTGGCCAGTATGTTGATGACTTTAGTAAGCTAGCACGTTATGCCCCAGATGACGTCGCTACAGATGCAGCTAAGCAGGAGAAGTTCCTAGAAGAACTGAATGATGAGCTGAGCATGCAGTTGATGGTGGAAAATTTCAATAACTACCAGGAGTTGGTAGATAGAGCTCTCATGATTGAAGGGAAGTAGCAGCAGATTGATAACCACAAGAGGAAGTATGGACAGGGGATGTATAATTCTGGAGCTCAGCAGAGACCCCGTTTTACCCCGAACTTGGGAGGACTCCTTCAACATAACCATGGAGGTCACAATCACCCTGGAGGGAGTTCGCACAACTATAGTGGCTCCAAGAACGTGAATGGTAATGGAGGAAGCAACGGACAGAACCGTTCCAACCCAGCAACGCCCGCCAAGGAAGATCTAAGCCACGTTACTTGCTACAAGTGCCAGAAGACCGGACATTACGCTAATGAATGTCATGAAGCTAAGAATGGAAACGGCTATGGAAGTTCTGGGAAGAAGCCCAACCCTTTCAATAGAGGACAAGTGAACCACGGTAACATGGAGGAGATTGAAGCCCAGCCGGATGTAGTAATAGGTAAGTTTTTGGTTAAGTCATTTACTGCAGTCATTCTTTTCTATACTAGTGCATCGCATTCATACATATCAAGGGGATTTGTGGATAAGTATAAGTTGCCCACTAGAGTTCTTAAGACACCCATGCTAGTAACCTCACCCGAAGCCGAGTATATGGCAAGCAGTGGATGTTTTCAGTTGCCATTAACCATAGGTAGTCATATTTTCCCTTCTGACTTGATAATTTTGGATTCGCAAGGTTTGGATGTGATTCTGGGTATGGATTGGCTATCAATGTATGGAGGAAACATCGATTGCGCCAGTAAGTCAATTTTGCTCACCACCCCAGAAGGAAGAAGGATCAAGTATGTATCCCGACATGTGCCGATTAGGACTCAAGTAAAATTCCTTATTGGGAGTTGTACAGGAGGAAGTAACAGTGGTGAAGGATTTCCCGAATGTATTTCCCGAAGAGTTGCCAGGCATGCCACCGGATAGAGACATCGAGTTCTTGATTGAGCTTTAGCCAGACATAGGGCCAATATCTAAGAGACCGTATAGGATGCCCGCACAGGATTTAGAGGAAATTAAGAAGCAGATTAAGGAGTTACTGGATAAAGGATATATTCACCCAAGTTCGTCACCTTGGGGATCGCCAGTACTTCTAGTGGAGAAGAAGGATGGATCGTTAAGGATGGTTGTTGATTATTGAGGATTGAATGAGGTGACGATCAAGAACAAGTACCCACTGCCTATGATCAATGATTTGAAGATCGACCTGCGATCAGGGTACCACCAACTGAAGATTCGAGAGTAGGATATACCTAAGGCAACTTTTACCACAAGGTACAGGCTATATGAGTATACCGTTATGTTGTTTGGCCTGACTAACGCACCTGCCTATTTTATGAACATGATGAACAAGGTGTTTATGGAGTTTTTGGATAAGTTCGTTGTGGTGTTCATAGATGATATTCTGGTCTACTCGAAGAATGAAGAGGAGCATAAAGAGCATTTGCATTTGGTACTTGGGAAGCTCAGAGAACATCAGCTATACGCCAAGTTCAGCAAGTGTGAGTTTTGGTTGAAGGAAGTTGGATTTCTTGGACATGTTATATCCGGAGAAGGAATAGCGGTAGACCCCACCAAAGTTGTCACTGTGACAAATTGGGAGGCACCCATGTCAGTTGGAGAAATTCGGAGTTTTCTTGGACGCGCAGGATACTACCGGAGGTTCATTGAGAATTTCTCAAAGATTGCAAAGCCTATGACTGAGTTGTTGAAGAAGGACACCAAGTTCAAATGGACTGAGGAATGTGAGGCTAGTTTTCAGGAGTTGAAGAAACTCTTGGTTACATCCCCAGTGTTGATCCTGCCAGATCAACGCAAGGATTATGAAGTGTATTGCGATGCTTCTCGTCAAGGACTAGGAGCAGTGCTTATGAAAGAAGGAAGAGTTGTTTCATATGCCTCACAACAGCTTAAACCCCATGAGTTAAATTATGCCACACATGATTTGGCCTTAGCAGCCATAGTACATGCGTTGAAAACTTGGAGACATTTTCTCATCGGAAACCATTGTGAAGTATACACGGATCACAAGAGTTTGAAGTATATCTTCACGCGGAAGGAGTTGAATCTCAGACAGAGGAGATGGTTGGAACTCATTAAGGATAATTATATGAAGTTGCATTATCATCCCGGAAAGGCTAACGCAGTAGCCGATGCATTGAGCCGCAAGAGTCATGTCAACACACTGATGACCGGAGAGTTACCTAAGGAGTTAGCAGAAGACCTTCGTGAGCTATGTTTGGAAATATTTCCAAGAGGTTATGTAGCAGCTTTGGAGATTCAATCTACTTTGATGGATAAGATCAGAGAAGCTCAGAGGACGGACAAGGAGATTGCCGAGATAAAGGAAAGGATGAGCAAAGGAAAAAGCCAAGTGATTTCGTGAGGATGAGCACGATACCTTATGGTTTGAGGACCATGTATACGTGCCAAATGATCAGGAGATCAGGAAGCTAATTTTACAGGAGGCCCATGATTCGCCATATTCGATTCACCCAGGAAATACCAAGATGTATTTGGATTTGAAGGATAGTTTCTGGTGGACCGGAATGAAGAAGGATATTGTGGAGTATGTAGCAGTTTGTGATGTATGTCAGAGAGTGAAGGCTGAGCATCAGAAGCCACCAGGATTGCTACAGCCATTGCCGATACCCGAATGGAAGTGGGATAAGCTAGGAATGGATTTTATCATGTGATTACCCAGGACTCGTTCAGGCTATGACTCGATATGGGTTGTAGTCGATCGTTTGACGAAAGTAGCTCATTTCATCCCAGTGAAGACCACTTACACCAGTGCTAAGTTGGCAAAGATATACATGACCAGGATCGTATGTTTGCATGGAGTTACAAGGACCATTGTATCAGATAGAGGAACCTAGTTTACCTCAAAGTTTTGGAATCAGTTGCATGAAACTTTGGGAACTAGGCTAGAGTTCAATACAGCTTTTCACCCGCAGACAGATGGTAAGACTGAGAGAGCCAATCAAATTTTGGAGGACATGTTGACAGCTTGTGCACTAGATTATGGATCTAGTTGGGATGATAATTTTGTTTACGCAGAGTTTTCTTACAACAACAGCTATCAAGCCAGTTTAAAGATGGCCCCTTTCGAAGCATTATACGGAAGGAGGTGCAGGGCACCATTATTGTGGGATGAAGTTGGAGACTGACAATTGTTTGGACCAGATTTGATTAAAGAGTCTGAAGAGAAGGTTAAACTGATTCGCGATAGACTCAAGGTAGCCCAGTCCCGGCAGAAGAGTTATGCGGATTCTAAATGCAAGAAGACAATTTACGAAGTCGGAGACAGAGTGTATCTTCGTGTATCTCCACTTCGAGGAGTGAAGCGCTTTGGAGTTAAGGGAAAGTTAGCACCACGTTTTGTGGGACCATACAAAGTTTTGGAACGTATGGGAAAAGTTGCTTACAATCTGGAATTACCCGAAGGGTTGTCAGGAGTTCACGATGTGTTCCACGTTTCCCAGTTGAAGAAGTGCCACGCAGAGATGGCTGATATCCCTCTGAGAGATACAGTGCCACTGGAAGCAATACAGTTATATAGCGATTTGACCTACGAGGAGAAGCCAGTCAAGATTCTTGATTTTGCCAGCCGAGTCACACGCAGCAAAGTTATCAAGTTTTGCAAGGTTCAGTGGAGTCACCATACCGAAGATGAAGCCACCTGGGAACGAGAGTAAGACCTATGGGAAGATCAACCTCACCTATTTTCTAGCCAACCCGAATCTCGAGGGCGAGATTCATCTTAAGGGGGGTAGGTTTGTAACATCCCAAATTTTCAATTTGGAATGTTATACATTAGATCATCATTGCATATCATGTTTTATTGCATTTTGGCTTGATCCTAGAAATTCTATGCAACTCAAGGACCCACGGAGAGAGTTGGGAATTTTGTTATTTTCATATTTGAGTTTTCTCAAATTTTGAAAAGAGGATCGTTTGATTTTAATTATTTTCTCTTCAAATATTTCTTTTATAAAAATAAAAGAGAGAGGACAAAATGACTTCCCAAAAATAAAGAAATATTGGAGATTTAATATTAAAATCAAATAAGATTTTATTCGGAGTTTTATTGCTATTTTATTTGAATTAGGAAAAATTTGCGTTTCTCAAAATTGCATTAGAGTCCCAAATAAATGTTCACCTTGTCTGGTAGATTTTTAGAGGACGGGGAAATTTTATTTCAGGATTTTTGGAGTCCGTTTAGTATTTCTTTTCTTGCTTTTCTGCGCGGAATAATTTTTTTAAAGGAAACCGACTCCGGGCCGTACCCGAGCGGGACTCCGCCCGGGGGGCTTTCTAAGCCGGGGCACCGCAACCCACCGCAGCCCAAACCCGCGCTCCACCGCGAGCCGCCGCCACCGCCATCTCGCCTCGCTGCCGCCGCGTGTAGCGCCGCCACCGCCGCCGTTCGCCGGACCTCGCTGGAGGTAGTCGTCGCCGCCGCCTCAGTTTTCGCAAGAAAACCGATTGGTTTTTTTTTCGAAACCCTAGATCCATTTTTTTAGATCCGGTTCGATTTTTTTTCCGGTTTAGTTATTTAGCAGACGTTTGTCCGTACATTCGTTTTAACGAATGGTTTTCGTCCGTTACTCACAGACAGCAAACGTTCGTTCGTTAGCCTGTTCGTCAGTTTTTCTTTTTCTCGGATTTTTCGCGATTATTTTCGATCGCGATTTCTGATCCGATTTTCGTTTTAGTTTTTCTTTTCGCTCGTTTATCGGAATCAGGCGATTCAAGCGCCTAGAGTTTCCTCTCGAAGCCCTCTTTCTGTTTAATCAACTTAAACAAGTTTTCGCTACTGTAAAATTTGACTTTAGTCTAGATTAGTAAACGGAGCTTGTTTCTTTCGCCGTTTGAGTGTCGTTGCTTCGTTTGATTTGATTCTTTTTGCAAACCGGAGTTCTCAAGTTGAAATTTCTGGTTACATATTATTATTTGAGTTTTACCAGTGCTTTTTGCTTGATTGCTTATTGTATACTTGTTTGATTGCGATAGAGTACCCGGAGAGCGAAGCGTGCTACTACGAGTCTCTAGGTTTCACGGATCATCAGCAAGGCAACTAATGCTTTGATCATACCTCTTTACTACCTAGTTTTTATTGCATTCGATCAACCCTCAAACAATTGCATGGTTAGGATCTGAATAAATTATGGGTTGGGAAGTAGATGAGGTAGTACCTATTCACCTGTTGCTTATATTGCTAGGCTACGCTAGTAGACGTGGTTTGGGTTTGAGTGTATCCATGACAGATGTGAGTTGTTAATTAATGGTTAACTTAAGGTGGCAACTTTAATACACATCTGGGTGGATTGAGGCACTTGGGAACCCAGTGATTGCCTGTATTTTTTGGAAATCCCGAGGTACCGTGTGATTTTCCTATGGACTGCCACCCAGGCTCAAAGGGATCATAAGATTATTTATGCTGGAAACTTCCATGTGCAGCCACATGCCATTATGGGCTCTGGCATAGTTGAGTAAGTTGTGGGAAACCTTTCCATGATGGGCTAGCAGATGTAGGGGATTGTAGGTGTACCGGCCTATCCATCGGTTAAGGGGACCTCTTCGGAAAGACTGTGTCTCGGTCATCCGTTTCTCAAACATTATGTAGTGCGAGAAATCCAACGGAGGAGGTCGAATCTTGTGGGAAAAAGTGCACAAACCTCTGCAGAGTGTACAAACTAATCATGGTTAGCCGTGTCCCCGGTTATGGACATCTTGAGTATCTAGTTCTTGGATTATCATGTGGATCTCATCGCTCTTAAATATAATTTGATTGGGTTATTAATTACTTTTAATTGGGATTGACATGGGGTTTACCATTCTCAATATTTTCAACAAACTTTGTAGTTAAATAAAATATATTCCTTTGAAGTAGGGAAAAATTGGCTTTTGCAAAACCTATTAACCATACAGCCTCCACCAGCCATATATGCATGTAGTGATAGCTTTATTATGTTCATTACTCTCTTGTGTTACATTGCCAGCATATTCCATGTCCCGACCCATTTTCGGGCTGCAACGTATTATGTTGCAGATTTTTCAGATGACGAGTAAGGTGCCTTAGGTCGTGGTCTTTCACTCAGTGATGCCGTTGGAGTTGATGGACTCACTTTATCTTCCGAGCCTTCCATTGTTATCGTTTTATACGGACTTAAGCCATATTTATTGTAATAAGTTCTCTTTTGAGACATTCGATGTAATAAGTGTGTGATTGCAACTCTATTATAAATCCTCAAGTACTGTGTGTGTCAGCATTACCGATCCAGGGATGACACTGATGCACAAAGATCAGACTGTTTGAGGTCTGGTCGCTACAATACATTAGCGATGGTACATGGTCATATGTTTGGAACCTGGTTTTATTATGTACTTTGCAATAAAATACAACTATTATTTTACATGGGTTCACTAGAATAAGTTCTGTATATAGACCAAAGCTATTTTGTTTGGTTTTGCTGCCTCCTTAATATCTTCTGTTCTGGTACTACTAATGTAAAACCATAACTTTTCAGTGAGCTATGGAAAAAATGGTGGAACCGCCACTTTCTGAACGTGGCGAGGCAACTATAACCGCAAATTCAGCTCTTGCTGCAGTGGGTCAGTACCTGTCCACTAACAGTGCCACAAGCATGTTCTTGCGTAATACTGGCTTGGTTGTTAAGGCAATCTCGTCCGAACTGCATCATGATCAAGATATGAAAGCTCAAAATAATGTTGTATCTGCGCTCCAGACACAAGTCCACTCCCTAACAGAGACCCTTTGTGAAACAAGGAGAGACATTGTTCGATGTTGTCAAGATATGCATGGTTTTGAAACCAGACTATCAGACATTTGCTATGTTGTTCATGAGCCTAGGAGAACTGAAGGCGAAGGTTATGGTGCTCCATCGGACAATACAGCCTGAAAACGTAAGAATCAGGTCAAATGAACTGAGCTTCTGAACTTCTGTTGGTGCATTTATCTGCTAGACTGTTAACTTTTATGCCAACCTTCCTTTTGTTTTATAGTTGTAATTTGTTTTGATGCAATACAAAATTTGTTCTTAATGTGCAGCCACCAGCTGAAGAAAACAGCAAGCCATTTTTGTATAGTGTAGGGTGTTCCCTATATTTGCACTAGTGGCGAACTTTGATGCCCACCGGCTGTAGTTAACATGGGCCTCCTATAGGCCGTAGAAACAATGGGCCTTCTAAGGGCCATAGAAACAATGGGCCTTCTACGTGGCGTAGAAACAATGGGCCTTATACGGGCCGTATGATCGATTGGCCAAACATGGGCCAATAACAGACCACATTATGTCCGTAAATGGGCTAGAGTTAAAATCGTTCATGGGCCAACCATAACGGGCCGTCATTAATCGGTCGTATTTTGATGACGCTCTGAAAATGGCCCAACGTATTAACGGGCCACAAACGGGCCGACTGTAACCACATGCTGAATTTGGCCCACAAGCAGAAAATGACAGTAACGGGCCGTAAGTAAAAGATGTGGAAATTAGCCCAAGAATAAATGGGCCCCGAGAAGGCCAAAAAGATAACATGGGTTGGAAATAGCCCAACGGAATAATGGGGAGTTAATGGGCATAAAGTGATACACTATTCATTACGGGCCAGTTTCACCACGTGCCGTTAATGGGTATAAAGTGATACACTGTTCATTACGGGCCAGTTTTACCACTGGCCGTTAATGGGCCGAGAGTAATAAGGGCCTCATATGGGCCGAAAGACGTCATGGGCCATACCTGGGCCGGAAGTTAAAATGGGCTGGAATTATATTGGACTGCCCAGATGACGCTACTGGGCCTAATTCGGATAGGCCGTAAACGGGCCCTGGGTTAGCGGGCTATAAATGGGCTATATGCGAACATGCCATTAACAGGCTTGCCGTGGGCCGGCCCGCCACCTTTTGACCAAGTCAAACAGACCGGCCTTTTCACAGGAATGGGCCTTTGTTGGGCCGTGCCACTTGTCGACGTATCATAGGCGCTTTGGGTCCAATGAGTGGATGACATCTGTCCCAACGGTGAGCCGACACGTGTTTCCTCCAGCCAATGATGATTATTCACGTGGAAAATCCCCATTAGTCGGGGCTGGTAACGGGTTATCGGATCCAAAACCAGACCCGATAGCTTAACGGCGTTCCGTTACGGTGGATGCCACGTGTCGGTCACCCTTGACGAAAGCACTTCTGTGACGCGTGATTTATCGTGATGGAAGTGGACACTTCCGTGATGATAATTTTGGTAATGTCATGGAACACTTCTACGACATCACAAGTATGACTATCTTGATTCTGTCATGAATTTGTCATGGATGTACATGCATGACATAAAACGGGACCTACTGTGACAAAAACGTATCATCACGGAAGTGTATATTTTTGTAGTATTAGGACTAAATTTATAAACAAAGCAAATTACCATGCTGTTTAAAGACTAATATAAGTGAAGCATGAGAGTTCATCAATTTCTAAAAAATAAAATCACCGCTGTGCTCTAAAAGATACAAGTGAAGCACTAGAGCGAAATTACCTAGCTCAAAAGATATAAGTGAAGCACATAGAGTATTCTAATAAATCACGATTCATGCGTGTCCCTCTCAAAATGTGTCTACAACAAGGATGATTGTGGAAAACAAAAAAACCAAAAAATCAAATCATACAAGACGCTCGAAGCAAAACACATATCATGTGGTGAATAAAAATATAGCCTCAAGTAAAGTTACCGATAGACGAAGACGAAAGAGGGGATACCTTCCGGGACATCCCGAAGCTTAGGATCTTGCCACTCCTTATTCCATATTCCATCAAATCCTTACCCAAAACTTGAAAACTTCACAACACAAAACTTAACAGAAAATCTCATAAGCTCCATTAGTATAAGAAAATAAATCACCACTTTTGGTACTGTTGTGAACTCATTCTTTATTTATATTGGTGTAATATCTACTGTATTCCAACTTTCCATGGTTCATACCCCCCGATACAATGCATAGATTCATCAAAACAAGCAAACAACACATAGAAAATAGAATCTGTCAAAAGTAGAACAATCTGTTGCAATCTGTAACTCTCGAACACTTCTGTAACTCCAAAAATTCTGAAAAATTAGGACACACTAAGAAATGTTTTTATTAATCTTCCGCAAAAAGAATCATTATTTTATCGCTCTTCTGTTAAGAACGAAAATTAATTTCCTGGGCGCAAAAGTTTTTGTTTTTCAGCAAGATCAAATCAACTATCACTGTAAGCTATCCCAAAGGTCTTACTTGGCACAAACACTAATTAAAAAAACAAAACCACATCTAACCAGAGGCTAAATAAATTATTTAATGAAAAACAGGACCTAAAAAGCAAGAAATAAAATAAATTTGGGTTGCCTCCCAACAAGCGCTATTGTTTAACGCCCCTGGCTAGGCATAAAAACACGAATAGATCTAGGTATTGTCATCTTTGGTATGCTATCCATAAGTGGCTCTCATAATAGATTCATATGGCAATTTAATTTTCTTTTCTCGAAAAGTGTTCCATGCCATTCCTTAACGAAAATTGAAATCTAATGTTTCCTTCTTTCATATCAATAATTGCATCAATCGTTCTAAGGAAAGGTCTACCAAGAATAATAGGACATGTAGGATTGCAATCTAGATGAAGAACAATGAAATCTACGGGCACATAATTCCTATTTGCAACAATAAGAACATCATTAGTCCTTCCCATAGGTTTCTTAATAGTGAAATCTGCAAGATGCAAATTTAGAGAACAATCATCAAATTGACGGAAACCTAGCACATCACATAAAGTGTTTGGAATCATGGAAACACTAGCAGCCAAATCACACAAAGCAAGGCACTCATAATCTTTAATCTTATTCTTAATAGTAGGTTCCCACTCATCATAAAGTTTTCTAGGGATAGAAACTTCCAATTCAAGCATTTCTTCAAAAGATTGCATCATAGCATCAACGATATGTTTAGTAAAATCTTTGTTTTGATTGTAAGCATGAGGAGAATTGAACATGGAGTGCAACAAGGAAATACAATCTATTAAAGAACAATTATCATAATTAAATTTCTTGAAATCCAAAAGAGTGGGTTCATTGCTACCTAAAGTTTTGACCTCTCCAATCCTACTTTTATCTATTTTTGCATCAAGATCTAAAAATTCTAAATCATTGGGATGCCTTTTAACTAAAGTTGACTCATCTCCAGTCCCATCTTTATCAATATTTATATTGGAAAAAAAATATTCAATAGGAGTCACATCAATCATTTTAGGATCTTCATCATTATTTTCACGGAAACAGGAAGAACACATTTTTACAAACCAATCTTGTTTAGCATGCATCTTAGCGGTTCTTTCTTTGCACTAATCAATGGAAATTATCATAGCTTTGAGAGACTCATTAATATCCTGCTTGGGTGGAATAGATCTAAGTTTTAAAGAATCGGCATCAAGAGAAATTCTATCCACGTTCCTAGCCAAATCATCAATCTTAAGCAAATTTTCTTCACTCAAAGCATTGAAATTCTTTTGCAAACTCATAAATTCTTTAACACTATTCTCAAAATCATAAGGCATCTTATTATAATTTCCATAAGAATTTTTGAAGGAATTACCATAATTAATTTGAGGAATTACTAGGAAACAACCTAGGATTTAAATTACCTCTATACGTGTTATTAGCAAAATTGTTCCTACCAACAAAATTCACATACATAGATTCATTATTATTTTCAATCAAAGTAGACAAAGGCATATCATTAGGATCAATAGAATAAATCTAGCTAGCAAACAATTTCATAAGATCATCCATCTTTCCACTCAAAACATCAATCTCTTCAATTGCATGCACTTCTTTACTAGTGGAACATCTTTCGGTATGCCATTGAGAATAATTAACCATAATATTATCCAGGAGTTTAGTCGCTTCCCCTAAAGTAATTTCCATAAAAGTACCTCCCGTGGCCGAATCTAAAAGATTTCTAGAAGCAAAATTTAATCCGGCATAATTTTTTGTATAATCATCCACAAATTCAAACCATGAGTAGGGCAATTTCGTATCATCAAATTCATCCTCTCCCAAGATTGTGCAACATGTTCAAGGTCAAGTTGCTTAAAATTCATAATATTGTTCCTAAGGGAGATGATCTTAGTGGGAGGAAAATACTTGGAAATAAAAGCATCTTTACACTTATTCCATGAATCAATACTATTTTTAGGCAAAGACGAAAACCAAGTTTTAGCATGATTTCAAAGTGAGACCGGAAATAGCTTCAATTTAACAATATCATTAACCACATCCTTTTTCTTTTGCATATCACACAAATCAACGAAATTGTTTAGATGGGATGCGGCATCTTCACTAGGAAGGCCGAAAAATTGTTCTTTGATAACAAGATTCAGCAAAGCGGCATTAATTTCACAAGATTTTGTATTAGTAGTGGGAGCAATCGGAGTACTAATAAAATCATTATTATTGGTGTTGGAAAAGTCACACAATTTGGTATTCTCTTGAGCTATCGCGACAAAGCAAGCAATCCAACACACGAGCACAAAAAAAAGCAAACAGAGAAGACGAACAGAAGAGGGGCGAAGAAAAGGAAAATCTTTTCAAAAATCGTTTTACAAGTGGGGAAGAGGAAAACGAGAGGCGAATGGCGAATAATGTAATGCAAGAGATGAGAGTTCATGATGGGTACTTGGTACGTCTTGACATGGCGTAGATCTCCCCGACAACGGCGCCAGAAATTCTTCCTGCTACTTCTTGAGCTTGTGTTTGTTTTTCCCTTGAAGAGGAAAGGGTGATGCTGCAAAGTAGAGATAAATATTTCCCTCAGTTTGAGAACCAAGGTATCTATCCAGTAGGAGACAACAGACAAGTCAACGAATACCTGCACAAACAAACAACAACTTGCACCCAACGCGATAAAGGGGTTGTCAATCCCTTCACGGTTACTTGCAAAAGTGATATATGATAGAGATAGATAAACGGTAAAGTAAATATTTTTGGTTTATAGATCAGAAAAATAAAATATTGTAAAATAGTAAATCGGAAACTAATATTGTAGATCGAAAACTCATAAGATGGAAAATAGACCCCGGGGCATAGGTTTCACTAGAGGCTTCTCTCAAGATAGCAAATAATATGGTGGATGAACAAATTACTACCAAGCAATTGATATAAAAGCGCAAAGTTATGAAAATATCTAAGGCAATGATCATGAATATCGGCATCACGTCCGTGTCAAGTAGACCGAAACAATGTTGTTGCAGAAAAATTGGACATGACCGGACTGTTCGGAAATTTGACCAGACTGTCCGGTCCAAATCGTGAAAATCGTCCAAAGCTTCTGTTCCTAACAGACAGTATAGTAAACAGGCCGGTCCAGATTAGGACTGCAAGTTTTCGTAATTCTGACCGGTACTGACGATTAAGGCCTTAAGATGGAGTCAAATAAAAAAACGCCTACAATGAAAGTTTTTTTGTTTTTTGAGACAAATAACTTTGCTTTTTCACGATTTCGATCTAAGGCCGTTTACTGCCTCAAAATTGATCCGGAATGTACGGTTAGATTTTTAGCCAAACAGTTTTAGAAAGTTTGGCCCAAATCATCCGAATTAGAGTCAAATTAGGGCTTTGGACGTGAATCCAAGTCCTTTCTTGCCAGGGAAGTCCAGCCGCCTCTTATATACGTGAGAGGTGACGGTCGATTGAACAACACACAATCGACAAAACCCATCTACTTTTTACCCTAATTTTACATCTCTCCCTTATTTGTTCTTTCTTGTTCTTCATGTGTTCTTCGTGTTGAAGGACAGCGATCCTCGAGGCTCTAGGGGCAGGCGAACCGACCTAGGGAAGCCCATAGCTGCCGCACATCCTGACGGGGTCCCTCGTGGGCGCGTGGGGTTTCGGGTCCTGAAAAGCACCCGCCGGATTGCATGCGTACCATGCTTCTAGACGGGTCTCCTTCGACGTGAGCTGCGGTGCATCACCCTCGGCATTGGAGGTATACGGTGACGTGTTCGTGTGCAAACACACTTTTTGGCGACTTCGCTGGGGACGAAAGATCAAGAATCATCATCAACCATGTCTAATCACCCCAAGCCCGCAGAAGTTGACGGTGATAACATCATTAAGCCCAGTCTTGATGAACTATCGGAGGAACATCGCCAAGCCTATGAAACGTGCAAGAAGCAGTGTGAAGAGGCTTTTGAAGCGCTCAAGAAGAAGCACGAGGAGGATTTGGAGGCATTTCTTGCAAGTTTCAAGAAGGATCGTCAAGGCAACATCACTCTGGTTCAAAACATCAATTTCCCACCTCTCATTCATGAACAAGATGTAATCATTGTGAGTAATTTTTTTCTCCAGAGCAAGTGGCTGTGATTGAAAGTCTTGTTAGTAAGGGTAATGTGAGGACGTACAATTCTTTCGTAGCAAGTGCTAATGCTCTATGCCTCCGTCATCTAGTGGTACTGCTGGTTTATCTGAAAACCCTAGTCCAACTTACCTATTTCATCAGCACCTCCTATGCAACAAAAATATAGTATGGCGTTGAATTTTTACCCTAGTCAAACCAACCAGCTTGTGGCTACACCTACATATCCTGATCCTATTATGAGTGTGCCCAATTCGACATCAATGCCGAATCACTTTGTCACACCACCCATAGGCGCAAGCATGGTTGGTCTTCCACCGAATTATGGCTCGGAGCCCATCCCACAAGTTGCACCACTAGCTAGCTAGTACTCAGGTTGCTCCTATGTCATTGCCACAAATATCTTCATCTACCTCGGATCCAATTTTTGCTAAATTAAGGGAGCATTTGCATAAGATGTTTCTAGAAATTTTTGGAAACAAGCCGAAAGTAAAGAGCCGTGTGTGCCAAAAGCCTCATCCAAAACACTTCGATGCAGTTTTGTACCCTCAAGGTTATAAGGTTCCTGATTTTGTAAAATTTAGTGGAGAGGGCACGAAAACAACATGGGATCATGTTAGTCAGTATCTACCGCAGTTGGGTGAAGCAGGTTCCATAGAAGAATTGGAAGTGTGTTTATTTCCCTTATCTTTAACGGGCACCGCATTTTCATGGTTAGCTCATTTACCACATGGTTCAATTCTCTTATGGTCGCAATTAGAGCAAAAGTTTCATGATCACTTTTATAGCGGCGATAATGAGCTTAAGTTTTCACATCTTACATCGCTTAGGCAAAAACATGATGAATCAGTCACCGATTATGTTAAGAGATTTAGAGATATAAAAACCCCGATGTTATAGCTTGGTGATAACTAAGAGACTTAGCGGATCTTGGTCTTAATGGTTTAAAAACTCACATTAAAGAGAGGCTAGAAAGTTATGAGTTTTTGAATATTAACCAAGTCTTACAAAAAGCTTTGGCTCAAGAGAGTCTAAGTAGAGAGGTTCATAGGTCTACAACCGATCGTCCTAGAATTCATATGGTAGAATACAATGATGATAATTCGGACAATGAGGTTGATGTCTATACTACTGAGTTTGTTTGGTCCTCAAAGGCCAAACCCTATACATGCAATGCTCTTAAGTCGATTCGCAAGAATCATGATGAGGAGATGAAGTTTACTTTTGATATATCTAAGTGTAATAAGATATTTGCAAGATAAGATGAATAGAATATCACACACCATACCATCATTTAACGAACTAAAATGGCGTGCTTATTGCAAATACCATAATTTATTTTCTCATGCTACTAACGATTGCAATGCTTTTCGACGATAGATACAATCGGCCACTAATGACGAACGATTGAATTTTGCTGAGATTCAAGTTGATAAATAGCCTTTCTCGATAAACACCATGGCTTGGAGGGAAAGAAAATGTTAATTCGGCCTAGCATAGCCGAATCTGCTAATAAAAATAATGTTGTTATTGGTGAACCCAGGAAAGGCAAGGAGGGCGACAAAGTCTTGGGAAGAGAGGTTGTGCTTGATAAGGAACCCGATGGCAAGGAAGTATTGAACATCACCATAAAAAATCTTGCACTTGGGGGCAACCACAAGTACAAGAAGATACTCATGTTAAATTTATCAAGCCCTAGAATTTAGAAGTTGGCAAGTGGGAAAAGAGTGAAGCTAAGTGCGAGCGAATCAAGCTAACTTTTGATATGTTGGTGTCCAAATATGCAAGTCAAGCGGCCGGTTCTAGATCTAATCAGCCATCACATTTAAAGCGTTCAAGGTAACCTCTGAAGCAAGAGTTTTGATGCTATGGAAGGCCATATGGGTCATGGGCACTGACACTATGGATGTCACAACCCCCCTATGTGCCATATTACATGAGAGACTTCAATGGACGATGGGGGCAACCCCCAATGACTCCTTATGCTTTTCATATGGGGTGTGTTGCATCTAGAAGGCATGCTCGTGAGAGGCTTTATTATCCCACACAACGCCATTTGAGCTATGGTGTTAATCAGCCAACAAAAATTTCTCCAAGCAAGGTCTGGCGTATTAAGTCACCTAATGCAGAAATTTCAGAATGCGACAAGCAAAAGGAGATCAAAAGGCCGATTGTTGGTAATCTGGATAATTATAATGGTGATATTGTTATTGTCTAGAAGGGTTTCATGGTTAATGATCATGAGGCTAGCACAAGAAAGGCCAAACCTAGGGATCCCAAATATACCCAACCTAATTAAGTGGTGTTCTCCCGGTTTAACTAAGACCAAAAAAAGGAGATTACAATGCATGAGGAATGACAAAAGGTAGAGCGCAAATAAGAGAAGCAAAGGGACGAATTATTCAATGAAATTCGGCCCATGGCACTCACAAAACAAGTGTTGAGGCCTAAACAAAAGGAAAATGCAGATGGTTCTAGTGAACCTACTGTAGACACACCTAAGAACCGAAATGATATTTCTATTTCTGATGTTCAAACATCATCTAGTGATGAACATGAACCTAGTAATAATGATAATGATGATGTTCATGCTCAACCTAATAATGATAACGATGTGGAAACATAACCTGTTGTTGATCTTGATAACCAACAACCTAAGAATAAAAGATATGATAACAGAGACTTCAATGCTAGGAAACATGGTAAAGAAAGAGAAGCATGGGTTCAGAAACCCATGCCTTTTCCTCCTAAAGCTTCAAAGAATAAGGATGAAGAAGAATTTGAGCGCTTTTTTGAAATGCTTAGACCCATATTTTTGCGCCTTCGTTTGACTGATATTCTGAAAATGTCTCCTTTTGCTAAGTACATGAAACATATTGTTACAAATAAAAGAAGGATACCGAAAGCTGAAATTTCCACCATGCTTGCAAATTATTCATTTAAGGTTGGAATACCAAAGAAAATTGAGACACAGGAATACCAACTATACCATGCTCCATTATGAGAAACTATGTTAAAACCATTTTATGTGATCTAGGAGCCGGTGTTAGTGTTATGCCCTTCTCTTTCTATTGGAGATTTGATTTGAGTAAGTTGACACCCACTGAAATCTCTTTGCAAATGGCTGATAAATCAACTGCTATACCCATCGATATTTGTGAGGATGTGCCTGCCGTAGTTGCAAATGTTACTATCTCAACGGACTTTGTTATTCTTGATATACCCGAGGACAACAGTATGTCGATCATCCTTGGTAGACCCTTTTTGAATACTGCAAGGGCTGTCGTTGATTGCAACAAAGGCAAAATCACTTTTCATGTCAATGGTAATGAGCATACGGTACACTTTCCATAGAAACAACCTCAAGTGAATAGTATCAATTCTATTGGAAAAATTTCAACAATTACTATTGGAGGTTTTGAATTCCCTATTCCTACTATCAAAAAGAAATATCAAGTTCTTATTATTGGGGACATGCATATCCCTGTTGAGGTAACCTAGTGTTATACAAAGATTCTCTGGTTTCATGTCAGTCAGAAGAAGTTTGTTAATAAGACTTGATCAACCTTATTAATGGATTCCTTTTGATAGGCATGTGGTCGATGAATTTAGTAAACACAACTTTCTGTACCCACTTTTTACTTTCTGTTACTTATAGTTAATAAAGTAGAATTGCCCCGATTATACTGTTTTGTGAATTACGTGTGCAATAAAAATGAACAAAAAATAAAAGTTCTCCAAATGCCCTGAAAATTTAATATGATTTTTT